>NC_050528.1:23573547-23597968 GCF_002922805.2 Oryzias melastigma
TCGCGATATATCGCAATATCGATATTTTGGCACACCCCTAATGTTCAAGTAGCCACTTCCAATGAAAAGTATATGTAAACGCGAGTAAATGTGCATTTCAGGTCTCTGCGTTCAAAACTCTGGCAAGAGTTTTAAACGCGGAAGCCTGAAACTTACACTAGTTCAAACTTTGACCAATTAACTTGGATTTGGTGGTGAGATGTAGATTGTGTCCCCTTTAATTCACAGAAAAGCCAAATAATTAATAACTATGGTTTGTGCCTGCCCAGAATATTATCACAAAGTCTTTCATAAGCTGTGAAAGAAAAAGCCCAAGGCAAGATTCACAAGATTTGCACCACTTTGACATTTGGTAGGTATCAAGTCTCTTCAGATGTTCATTGGCAAACAGTACAAAAAGAAAAAGAAGAAGCCCCTCCCTCCTTGTTTAGTGCGAACATGAAGGGCTAAAACGTGTTCACAAACACATTTTTAGCCTGCATTACATTACCTACCGATCAACTTTGCAAAACATTGCTGCAATGATACAATCAGAATAAATGAGTGTTCTAACGGATCACGGATAATCCATGATCCGTATGGGTCACTAGCCACGATTCGGCCCTCACGATTACTCGGATGATCCCGCCTCTCCCCTCTCTGCCGCTGCGTACCTCGTGCGCGCATTTTTAAAATCCACTTTCTGTCCCCACCGAATGTAAATGCAGTCAAATTTATGTACTTTACACCATCTTTGTTTTAACATGTGTCAAAGTTGCTGCTTGATGGTTATAGAAAAGTCTGTTAACCTGAAGCTCCCACCGCAAGTGGGAGGAGCTTCTGTCAAAAACCTTTCTCAAACTAGTTATGGAGGAAATGGATACTGAAAAAAAATTGGGCTTTTTATTTTGAAGAGCTGAATAAAAGCATCGGTACACATCTCCGTTTCTGGGTTCAGATCAGCAGCAGCTGTCCTGCAGCCGCAACTCCTGAAACAGGGATGTGCCATCAGGGGAAGGCAGTATGGCAACCCAAAAGGTTCAAAAATTGCCAGGAAAAGGGGACATGGCAGTGCCTCATATGCACATGTACTACGGATAATGATAATTATTTGACATATTTAAATGTTTCCACAGTTTCAATAAAACAATTGATACCAAAAAATAATGAAAGTTTAATTTTAACTTTTTCATTTAAAATGTAATTTAGACATTGGATATTCAAAGATTTGTGAGTATATATTTATACTTTGAAGCACTATATATACATTTTCTCAAATATATGTTTTAAAACATTAAAAAAAAGTAGTTTTAGGCTTTTATCTTCTTGTTTTTTTCCTTGTTTTGTTTTTACTTTTTACTGATTCGAAAGCTGATCCAAGCCGTGACACGATCAGAACCATGAGTTTTGTGATCCATTACACCCCTAAAATAAATGATACCTATATTAAAAAAAAATAATTTGTTACATTGTTTATTTTATATAAAAATGAACATATGCTGAGGTTTTTACCATTAGAATAGACAAAGTCTGAGTCCACAAAAGAAAGAAAGTAAAAATAGACCAAAATTTGACATGTTTAAAAAGACAAAATAAGGCCTTAACTTTTTGGAGATTCTTTGCTAAACGCAATCGAAGTCTGCCGCGCCTCCATTTTTGTCAGAATCTGTGAGTACTCCTGGGTCATGCAACATTAATCTGCTGCCGCATCTGCGCTCCCTGACTTTCAGGGGACGTGGCAGGCCGGCCGCTGCATGCGAGCGCTTCCCGCCGCCTGACAGGCAAAGTGACGGCCTGTGAAGGGATGTGACAGCAGAGCCGCAATCAGGGGCCGCCGCCCACAGAACCCCCAGCGGCCGGGACTGGACAGCATAAACGCGCAAACATACTATTTACAGAGGGGCAGTGGTCCTGTGTCACATGCGTCTACAACCCCCCACCGCTGATGTCTGGAATATTTATCCACCCTCCCCCCATTTCTCCAGAGGCTCTCGAATTCAAAGTAAACTTTCAAAATGGGAAATAAATGAAACACAAACCGTCTTAACGGCTGACAGGCGTGCAAATTAAAGACGGGAGACAACTAACTACTCGCCAAACAGAGACAAATTTAGAGCTGAATGAAGGGAAGCATTTAAATCTGTGTGCGTTTGTGTGTGCGCCGTCCGTCCGTCCGTTCTGATCAAACACGCTGGTGTGTAATTGGCTCCCCGTCGCCGCGGTGACCCCGGAGGTTGGAATGTTTGTTGTGACGGAGGGTGGGGAGGAGGTCGCGCTGACGATAATGTGCCACAGAAGACTGCGGCACACAAGCTGCAAAAACACTACAGCACAAGTGTGTTCAAAGATTACCGCTGAAGCCTGCACGTTTATTGCTGTTTTGGAGCGTGCACTGGCGTGCGCGCCCGTCGCCAGCTTAGCCTCCTCCCGCTAAGTTGCCTTTAAAGACGGCGAGGAGCTGAAGCGTAAACACAGCGGATAGTGCGGGGCAACCAGTCATGCAGTCTGCTGAGAATCAACAGCTCCGAGGGCAATGAGATTGCTGAACGCTTGTTAGCTATGCATGCCAAACCGCAGAAACTGATGCTGTTGTTCACTTGAAGGTTCTTCGTCTCCCAGTGGCTTTGAAATATCTCCAGAACAATTAAATGAAGCAGTCATGAAGAAGACGCCTTACTTAAATCACCTGTGGAGTTTCTGACACTTTAAACCGTGAAAAGAAGCAGCGACCTAGAGGTTTGTGTCTTGTCGGCGTGCAGGGGCCATGTGCACCCGAGGAACCCGCCGGACCAGAGCACAGTGAGGGTTTGTGAGACAGACGACAGTTTGAACCCTCTAGAACGCTGGTTATCATGTGGAGCTTAAAGCAAAAGTGAGTCTTTATAAAAAGCGAGCAGAGAGGGACAAAGCAAGGAAGGTAAATGAAGAAGATGAAAGTGGAAAAATAAATAAATAAACGGGGAATCCAAGCCCATCTTCAGCTGCACTCTCTGGAAGACTGAGCCCTTGTTTAAGCTTCTGCCCACGTGCACCTTTGGTATGCAGTGTCTGCTGTTGCCATGGAAAAGTGATAAAATGAGTTACTTTGGAGGGGGCAGCTTCTGTGCAGGTCAGCTTCTCATCAGCACAGCCAAGCCCCGTACACAATACAGACGTCAGGTTATGCAACGCCACAAAAACTCATTTCTCCGCAGCTCTTTGCTTCTTTGACACCGAACGTTATATAAACGCGGCAACCCTCAGACCCCGGCGCTGCCCTTTCATTCCTACAGACGCCTCTCTCTGAAAAGTAAAATCATCTCCTTCAATGCGCTCTGTGTCCTTGCGCGACAATCGTCTTCACTAATATAACTGTGAGCTTTCAGTGCTCCTTTATGTGTTTTCTATACGCTGACTTATATTCATTAAATGCATTTAAAAGCATCTTCATGAAGGAGCTTTTAGGACATATGTTTTGAATCTTCATTTTTGCACCGTAACAGCAGATAAAGTGCAAAAAAGGAAATAGAAAGTTGCAGCCTGAAAATTCAATCTTGATGCAAAAAAAACCAAACAAACACACATCAGGTTTTTATCAGCAGATAAGAAATCCAGAGAGAAGAAAAACTCCTCTCATCTGTTGCACTGCAGTCATCTGTATCGTTTCCACCTTCACTCTTTCCCTCCACGCTTCTGAAGGGGGTTTGTGTGCTCAGCCTCTCTTTCATTTTTCATAAAGGTCACCCGTCTTATTATTATCTGCGATAACGCGGAGAAACTCACTTTCTCCTAATGTGGACTTTGATAAGTAAATGTTGGCGAGTCAGAGTCACAACATCGTTATTTGCCAAGCGTCTAAGTCATTAGGGAGCGGCTTTGCACTGAAGGCATAACTAAGAGGTAGAGAAGGAAAAACCAAAAAGCAAAGACATCAAGTAAAGCATTAAAGACAGAATTGTCATATTTTTTGGAGCATAAGTACGTTTTTTGCACAGTTTTCATTAAAAATAAATATCAGCTCCTATTTTTGTCATTTCCTCACTAACAACTGGTTGCCAGTTTAGCGGTCTCCCCCCATCAAAAACCACTAGAGGGCACTGTAGGTTTGAGTATCAGTGTTTGCTAAAAGAATAAGCGCTGTTCAAAACAAAAATGGAGAATCTGATCGTTCTCCTTCTGAGCTTAATATTTTTCTCATTTGCATCAAGACAAAATTATTTTTGTTTTCAGTTTTCCTTCCTTTGACTAACGCGAGAAAGTATGCAAATAAACTAAGTTACAGAAATGTGGAAGTACCGCTGAAAGCGCAGTCATTCAGATGGAACTCCTGCAGTAACCTCTCAACATCATCCGTGTCTTCTGTGTATTGTAAATTAAATATAGGCGGAATTCAAATTGCTTCCCTATTTCCCTGTCTCCTCTCTGTTGCTCCAATTGTTAGGGCAGTAGTGATGTCTGAAAGTGTTTTTTTGAGGAGCCGTAGGGACTTAGGGCTGCCGGTAGCATGAGGGATTTCTTCTCCTCATCTGCGTTTTGTGTTTTTGACAGAATTTTTAATGTTATTAATCCAATGTTGCTGTACATTTTCCGAGCGTTGACGTAGATAATGGGCGACTATTGATGACATCATTAAGTGGTAGTAACGTCCAAATTTGAAGATACTGGATATGTCCAAATTCCTTCACTACTCACTACATACATAGTGCACTATATAGAGCGTTTGCCATTTTGTACTTCTGTGGTAATCTACAATTCCAAAATTGAGTGCCCAAGAAATCTCCCAGAAGTCTTTGCAAACACTAGTGTGCATCGATGCTCACTACATTGGCAAATATAGACCAAAATGCATTGTGTTTGAACAATTTCTGCTGTATAAAAATGTTTTTAAATGCAAATTTAGAATAAACAAACATTTTAATCATCAGAATCTGTTGGAGACATAAATAGACGTGGTGCAATGATTATACGGATTAGATTTTTGTTTTCTAAATGATGTCATACTTGCTGTTTAAACAAAAAAGTATGTTTGAAAAAAAAAGTTCTCCGAATTGCTTTAAAAATTCAGGGCACTAGAATAGTCCAGGACCATATACAGGTAATTTTTAGCAGTTGAGGATCAGGGTGGGAAATCAGACATAGACACAGACACTTTTTTTTTCCATATTTCTTGTTGACCAGCAAAATTTGTCGAAAAAGCAGCAGCAGATGCAAATTTGACGTGTGAATCATCTTTAGTGTGAAAACAGAACACACTGGGCTCGATGATTTGTTCAGAGATCTTACACTTTTTTTTCCAAAAAGTGCAACTTAGATATAATTTCTTTTCTTTACTATGCATTTTTTGGCTCCTGCGACTTATAAACCAGAAAAAAATATACACATTTCAAACACCTAAATGGGAACTTTTTTTAGAAGTTGTACACTTAATTTTTTTCTATTAAAGAAGCAGATTCTAAAGATTTACAGTAAACAAGATTCAAAAGAAGAGGTGTGTTGGGGCTGGGCGGTCGGGCAGGGTTTGCTGTTTTCCAGCATTAACGAGGTCAGGCTGATCAATGCCCTAAAAATCAGATTCACCTCTTTGATGATTAAAGCAAAAAAAAAAAAAACCTGCTCTTGATCCTTCCAGTGAATCCTGAATCAGCACACTCTGCACATTCATTAACCCCCGTCTGCAACACCCACTAATTAGTCTATAGTCAAATAAAGAAATAAATAAATAGGAAGTGGCCGTCCTCCTCATTAGAACGGTAATCACCTTAAACAGCGTTAAGGAACTTAGAGAGTGTGAGAAAGGGAGCGAGGATTTGCGTGAATTTGGGCTTTTGCCGCTCAGATGAACCGAGCCAGCGTGGATTTGCTGGTTTCTACTGAGGCTACAGTGAGCTTTAGCAGCTTTAAGGAATTAAAAAGGTAGTGCTAGCCTACTTTACACTACCTTAAAGTGTTGAAGAGATTTCCACGGTGATCCCGCTGTGGTTACTTAAGTGATGATTAGACACAGTTTCAGTAAGCTACTTTAAGCTTCCACCACAACAGTCTTTTCTCGCATCATTATCCTTTTTTTTAAAGTTTTAAATATATCAAAACAAGATTAATGAGTATTTATATTGATAATAAACTGGTGTAAGTAAAATTTTTTTCTCCATGAATCCTAACGATGGGATATTCTTTATAGCGTGATAAAATGCGATGTTTGACTGCCTTTATTGTCGAGAGCGCTTAGAAGACGTTCTCAGCATCCACTGTGAAATTCAATCACTTTACACTGACGTTCAGAAACTTAAATGTGCCTTTTTTCCTTCTTTTTGAGCACAAAGCAGCATCAAATTCACAAACGGGTCTATTTTTGTCACAGATGAACTTACAGCAGAAAAAAAGTCACCGTAAAACAATGATATTGATGCATTTGTTATGACAAATTGTAACTGTTAGTCTGAAGTGGAATGTTTTTCTAACATATGAGGTATGATTCTGTCGACTTCAAAGACAGCCCGACTTCTCTCCTACTCCATAAGTCTTAACCCTTCCGCATCATAAGCTTTATCCCTCCATATCGCCACACCTTCAGATTTACAAATATATAAAAAAAATCAAATAAAAAACACATCTGGTGGGTCTGAAAGCTTTCAAACGTGACCAGATTGTTGTTCAACACCCCCCTCGCCAAAAAGTCTCTCCGAGACGCCGAAAATGTCAGATCACTGAGTGATCAGACGGGATGTGGAATACGTAAAGCTGCTAATGTAACAGCAATAATCTCCTTATGCGGCGTGATGGCTCCCATTAGCACATTTTATCCAAGCTGAGGGTGATACCTTGGTGGTGAGGACCTTGAAGCTGCTCTGCTGGGGGATGATGGGGTGCAGCAGGTGGAGGTGGAGGTTGAAGTTCTCCCCACATGGCAGCTGCATCTCTGCAGAGAGCTAAAAATACCACAGACAGCAGATATTACTTTTTTTTTCTCTCCTTCAAAGGTTCATCTGTGGAGAGAAAACCGACATGTTTATAAAGACTTATTGAATTCAGGACAAGGAAATTAAGACAGAACACACAAACCACAAAACCTGATGCTTTTAGTTTACTATCCTACACAAAAACTGAGGAAACAGGAGGAATGAAAGGAGGTGAAGGTGTCAGTTTATTCATGGGGATTATCATCTGATAAACTGGTGTACCTGCACCCCTCCAGCTCACTGATAACCGGGGGGGTTGTACATCCTAGTGACTGTCATTCAGATGTGTGTTGCTTTCTAACCTATAATCATACTTCTAGAAAAGGGTTATCGTATTTTTCTGACTATACATTATTTTACAGGGTTGTGTTTTTACCTCAGCAGGCTCTGTTTCGACACGGTTTTTGCACTTTTCCATCAAAATACAATGATGGAGGTCAACCTGCTGTAAAGAGTGTTTTTGCAGGAAAGCATAAAAGCTCCAGTCTTTGTGTTAAAAATAACTGCTGGTTTCAACTCCTTCTTTTAGAATTCAAACCTGGTGAATTCTAGGACTCTGAAAATGTTAATTAATCAGAAAATCAGTTTTAATTCTTTAAATCCATAAATCAAGTCTTGCACATTTTTTCTCAAAAAAACAGATTTCAGTGAGTTTTGAGGTAAACTTTCATTTCAGAAAGGTTCACCTTTAATATAATTAGTAAAGAAAGGCTTTTTATGACTGAACAAAATCAGTTTTTAGAGGAAATTTAAACAAATAAAGCAACATTATTGCATAACAAATTGTGAATCATATTGATTTAGCATTTTGGTTGCATTTCCACAACTGTCATTATGGAATCATTTGGTAACTCTTTATTATAAGATTCCTTAACAAGCTTTATTAACACATTAACAAAAATTAATGTGTTTACAGGTTATTGAAAAGAAATATTTTAGCAAAATAAGCCAAATAAGGTTTATTAACATACTTAACAAGAGTCATTATCATCTAAAGTTAGACCATTGTCTACAAAGGCCATATTAATAAACTGCTTACAAGCTTAAAAAATGTATTAACTATTATTGTCAACATTATTTTGAGTGTTTTCCAGCGCCTTATCTTAAGTGTCCAATAATTTCAGAGTCCCTAAAAATGAGAAGTTGTTCAGAATGTTCGATATCTCTTTGACACTTTAGCTCCAGTGTTGACATTCTTTCGACTATCTTTTCTAAAATTATGCGATTGACGCCATTCCAGCACAAGGTGATTTGTATAAGGTACATTTTAGGATTTTAATACCATTTAAAATCTTTTTTAAGTTTGTATGTACAAAGAAAACTAAACAAACAGTTGGTTTGTACAGTTTCTCGCTCTACACGTGCGATTTGATCACAATGACCCCCCATCCATCCTGCCAAGTTTAAGGATGTATTCAGACTGGAAAAATGATTTGTTCCATACCGAATTTGTTTAATTTGGTCCAGATCGAGTCCTAAACCTTGTGTTTGGTCTGTATTCAGAGTAGGATCTACCGGAGACCAAAACTTGTAAATAAAACCATGTGACTAAAGATCTCTTCACTTATTGGCCAACAGTTAAGGGAGGGGGTCAAAACATAAAGAGAAAAAGGGAGGTGCTGCAGTTTGCAGATAGTTTACTTATTCTAACTTCTTATTTAGCTGGCCAATTTCAAACATCTGTATTAAAGCCAGCAGAGGGATGCTGCAAGGAGTTTACTGAGGACGCTACAGCTATGAAGTACGGTGATAAGTGTTTATAAATTGTTGGGAAAACAGTGTCAGAAGCAATGGGCATGACGTTAAAAGTTGTTTTAATGAGGCTGTGTTCATCCGACCACATTTTGATGAGTTTCTGTAACAACGCTGCTCTGCGTTTGTCCTCTAATAACCGGCTATGTTGGACGTTTTTGTTCAACTGTTCCAGACTCGGAGTGAATCGTATTCAGACTGAGGAATCTCAGAGTGAACCAAAGTTCAGTCCAATTGGAAACGAACTCAGACCACTTCAAAAGATGGGTCTGAGAGTGGTTCCTGGTCTGCTTGCCCATATTCAGACTGAAACTTTGTTCTAGATTATCGAGGAAATCAAACCCTGGTTCACTTTAAGCGGACCAAATGTGTCCAGTCTGAATACACCCTAAATGTCTTTAGGCAAACCTTGCAGTTTGCTTCAGAAGGATTTCCACTAACCAGTTTTAACCATCCTAAGGTAATCCCTATTGTCACACAACCATTTTTCCATTGACCTGCACCAACATCCATCAGCTAATTAACTAGCTGAGGTTAAATAAATTACCACCAGTTGATGACGTTTTGATAACGGACCATGATACTGCCACCAACAGCATGGTGCACATAGATGATAGGGGCATTGCTTAATTACCCTCCACTGATTTGCACATTGGAAAATTTTTGCATTATTTTTATTAAAAACATTTCTTATCTTTTTCATTAGCATAATTTATATGTTCTGATGGAAGTTCTCTGAGCTAAAGAAGTTTGTTTACTTTATTTTGCTCGTTTTCTACCAATGAAAGTTTATCTTTTCTTTTTTCTTACATACAGATGATTTATTATCATTTTCTTTTGTACGGTCTCTGGCAATCCACAGCTCATAAATAAACCAGAATAATAGTATTTAAGGATTAACGCTTAGAAAGTTTGCAAAAGTTACTTTTATCCAATTCCATAAACCTATCAAAGGCTTTTAATCACCTCCAGTTGAAAGTGTCTGCAGGTATCCAGTTTCTGCATCCTCCGTCTGAGATAATAACCAGAGCAACCGTCTCTCATTTTTAATTTCTTTGGTGTTTGTTGACCTTACAAGAAAAATATGAACTTATTCTTCCTCCGCGCGACGGCGGGAGCTTAACAAGTGACTGCGTTATTTGGAGCGAGTGAACTCTTTCCTTTGAAATGGGGTAAACTCAGTTTGTTATTCTATTAGAGAAGACAAAGCTGTTCCCTGGGGGTGCCTCGCAGTTAGGCCTTGGAGAGAGGGAGAGACGGAGGAAAAATAAAGAAAAGGGTGGTGGTGGTGGTGGTTGTGGTGGAGGGGGGGTTTTCCCTGAAGGGCTCCGCAGCTGATCCAAGATCAGTTATGCCTTCCATCTATAGACAATTAGGAGGTTGGAGAAGCTGGGGAGGGTAAATTGTTCTCAGATCTGTACTTTGGAGGTAATGTTAACAAGGCACCACTGGAGGCATAGTTGGGCCCTTGGGGAGGGCGTGTGTGTGTGTGGGTGTGTGCGTGTGTATGAGACCCATCTAATGGGCCCCCCTGAGGAAACACCCAAGAGCAAACCCATCAATGATTCTCGCATACACAGAGCAAACACTGACTTTTTTTTTTTTTGAAGCAACACCAAATTCCAGAGCGTTCAAACCTCTTTTTCCAGGAAGTTGACAGAAACGCTGTCCTTTGGTACGTTTTTCACCATAACTGTAACGATGACTTGAGACTCTGTTTGGTACCAGTCGTGCCTAAACATAAACACATACGTGGCAAAAATCAGATGTTTTGTTCCCACTATGGAGCTGAAATCTTCCATTGTAACACAGAATCAGAAACGGAGTAAAACGAACGCAAAGGCAGACTCTACAAAATGAGCAGCTTACTTCACAGGTGCAGCTGCTGGCGCCTGCTGGGTCATCCAGCCATCAGATGGGATGACAGACAGGAAGACACCGCCAGGAAGGAATGCATGACAGCAACAGCACACAAAGGAGAATGAAAGAAAACACATCAAGATAAGCAGCTTTGAAAGGCTTCTGCTTTGAAGGCTAAAGGGGTGAACCGAGAGAGAGCCACACTGCCCCCTGGTGGCGTCCCACGGGAACTCACCGCTTTCACGCTGCCGTTCTCAGCCTTGTCTGTAAGACAAAAAAATAAATAAAAGGTCCCACAGATGGACACTTAAAGGTAAAGTGAATGCCTCTAAAATAATTTCTAATGCAAAGTCTGATAAGAATGAGAAGTCGGGGGGAGGCAGAAGATGTCCCTCAGCCTCCAAACATGCTCCGAGCCTCGCCGTCGGTTTGTTTACTGGTCCATCCACGCCCATTAAAAGCCCTGTGAGCCCAGAGTGAGCAAGACTGAGCGCCGTTTACCAGCATGCTATCATGCATTATTCACTCACTTCGGTGCATAAAGAGCGCACGGAGAGAGACGAGTTGATAGGAGGCGTGTTACTGTTGTCTTAATGAGGTCACGTTTGAAATGAAGAGAAGAAGCGTGTGCGCGTGTGACTGAAAAAGTTTTGTGCCAGTGTTTGTGTGTACCCTCGGTGCTGCATGTAATAGAATTACCAGGTGCTTTTCCCTGCACCGCTGCTGGTAAACATGCTGTCACCAGAAGAGATGATGAAGGCGCCCGCGCGCGAGCGAGTGTGAATTGCGCTCGCGAGCGTCGACTCTGAAGCGGCTTATGAGGAGGTCGGGTCTCATCGGGGGCTTTCAAACATCAGTAACGTTAACTCTGATGAATCACACCGCTCATGGGAGTACATGTGCACGCGGGTGTGAAGCTTGTTTGTCAAAACTCCTGCTCTTGTTTACTGGAGTTAATCCAGAGGGCCTCGGCATCGGCAGCAACACACCACCCAGACACGGCGAGCATCTTTTATTGAACTAAACAGCTCTGCCTCCAACACTTGAGAGCGCGTACTGTAGACCCATTGATGTGCGACTTCTCATTTGTTTGATCAGATGGGCTGATCTGCTCCCTGACTGCACCATTTACCTTCTCGGCTGATAGAAGGAATAAGAAATAGAAAGTAATTCAGAAGTTCCAAAAAGAAGCTAACTTATTTGGAATTGGGACTCTTAAATACTGAATGACACTAAAATTTGAGCATTTCAAAGCAAATTTCATGTCTTAAATGTGTGTCATCTGCAGGCTCGCTTACATAACACCCCCAAAGTGAAGGAGCTACTCACCACTCATCATCTCTTCACACCTCTTGATCCAGACCTCGAACGAACCGTCCGAAACTACAACAAATATATATACAGTTTTAAAAACAATTTCTACTAAAGACAGGCTTTAATTTTAATGAAAACTTGACATTTAAATGGAAAAACGATTATGCTTGAAAGCACATGAAGAAACGGCAGATTTTGCAAGTTTGAATTAAAAATAGAATTAAAAAAACAGACACTTTTCTTTAAATGTAAGCTTAATTTTCTAAGAAGTGAGTGAATATATCTATTAATTTTGAGGGGAAAAAAACTGTTAAAGACAGATGTGTCACTGAATACAAAAAAGTTCAAAGTGACATTAAAATAGAGCACATTAATTCATGAAGCTCCCCACATTAAAGTCTGTGAAACTGTCAGGTCACCATGTAAACAGATCTCTATTTAAATAACAGGCTGCTCAGTATTGTGTGATTAGCTCTTTGTTAGGAAAAAAAATTCAATTTCCTTCTTGTTCCTAAGATCAATATTTTTGGTTATTTTTTCTGACAAAAAAAATGTCTAAATCTTTCTAAAAGATTTAAATGTGCCTCAACTACAAAATATACTATTTATAAAATCCAGCTACTCCAAAGAAATGTTTGGTTTTCTTTTGTTTTGGAAAAAGTGTTTTTGTGTGTTTAATATTTATATAATTTGTTCTACTAATAAGAAGTTACACTATCTTTAGCTTAAATCAAGTTTTGGGTAAACCGCTATTTATAATTGTTTCAAATCTTCAAACTAAATCATATCCTGACTTTGTCAACTTAAACTAAATTTGCTCATAAATTTTACACACATTTAGCTATAATACCGTACTTTAAATACTTGCTGTTGAGAACTAAGGCAACTAAGCTTAAAAAATAAAAAAAAAAACTTATTTTTTATTGATGACAACTTTGAAATAAAATTAAATATATTTTTTCATGAATTCAGATTTTTTTCCCTCTTAAATTCAATAATTTGTAGAAATGCTCTTATGGATCCACTGTTCAAGTCCAGCCTGATAAATTACTGGAGAAGTTTCTCAGTCTCTGAGGCACAGTCATAAAACCCCAGAGCAAATGTGTAGAGGTTTAAGGAGAAAAACTAATTTTCTTTGTGCTTCTTGATCAATTTTCACACGGGGAGAGTTGGCAGCAGCTAATTTTCAACTCAAAGAAGTTTTTTTTTTTTAATTGCCCACTCAAGTTCCTGATAGTGGCTGAAATAAACCATTATTTACAGCAAAAGTGTTTAAAAAAACAAAACCCGTTCTCTAGCATTTATTGAGTCTATTTTAATGCTTTAACTTAGATGTGCTGAGAACTTGTCAGCAACTTTCTATAGGCAACTAATTTATGAGCATTTAAAGACCAGGTGTTATAACTTATCTGTTTGTGTAATATTGCAGTAATGATATAAAAAAATGTTTCATTATTTAGCTAATTGGAATCATTTGTCTTAAATTGAATTAGCTAAATCCAATATTATAAGTTTTTCCAGTATTTTTGGTACTCCCTCATACATTGGTAACTTGTTTTTTTCATATTTGTAAATATAGGTCACGATAGGTGAAATGTGAATTTCTACAATTTATCGTCACACAATAACCTGCTGTAAAATGAGAGTCTGTTTATTATTTTCCCAAATCCACATGTGCTGTCGGTATTAATGTTGCAGCAGAAACATCTATTTTAATCTCTTTATTAATTGCTCATAATTCTAAATCTTTCTGTTCAAAATAAAAGCTTGGCTCTATATAAACCCAATGGCAGCATGTGAGGCCCAAAACCATCAAAAACGGACCCACAAACAAGCAAAAATATGATTTAAAATTCATTATTTTAGTAAAACTTGATCACAATTAATGTCAGTATTTAAATTAAAAAAAAAAGTTATTTTGATTGTTTTATTTTGCAGTCGTGCAGTTAAAGTCAGCTAATAAATTTGTTCTCATCCATACAAGCTTTTTTTCCAGGGTTAAAAATGTTCGCTTGACATGCTGCTCTCATGGGCCTTAACTCACCACTCAGGGACAAAAAGAGTTTTTAAATCCTAACATCCCTCCAGCTAAAGAACATTAATGTGTCATTTTATTTACTGAGGGGAGTAAAGTAGATAACTGCCAACAGAATCGCTGCTCGAGGCCAAAGTTGGTTGTACTCACCATCCAGTTGGTGTCCCTGAGTGAAGGCTGCATGCGCTGACTCATAGTGTTTCAGGTGGTACTCTGCTATTCTGCAGGGGGCCAAAAAACACAACATGCCACACGCACTTTCATCAGAGAATTTCAGGAAAATTAAAGCGACGCTTTCTGATGCGTGGAATTTGGGTCATGTACCTTTTCAAAGCCGTAAATGTTAACTTAAGCCAAAGTTCCTTCCAAAATGGGAAACTTTAAAGCATTTAATCACGTAGTTCAGAAGTTTAAAGACCCATTCTGAAGAAAATTGTGTTCTTAACATGTTCTTTTAGCATTTTTCTCATGATTGATGATATATACAGTGGGGCAAAAAGTATTTAGTCAGCCACCAATTGTGAAGTTCTCCCACTTGAAAAAGATGAGAGGTCTGTAATTTTCGTTATAGGTAAACCTCAACTATGATAGACAAAATGAGAAAAAAAAATCCAGAAAAATCAAATTTTGTGATTTTTAAAGAATTTATTTCTAAATTATGATGGGAAATTTGTATTTGGTCACCTACAAACAAGCAAGATTTCCAGTAACTTCTTTTGTAAGAGGATTCTCTGTCCTCCACTCGTTACCTGTATTAATGACACCTGTTTGAACTCGTTATCCATATTAAAGACACCTGTCCACAACCTCAAACACTCACACTCCAAACTCCACTATAGTCAAGACCAATAAACTGTCTAAAGACACCAGAAACAAAATTATTGACCTACACCAGCTGGGAAGACTGAATCTGTAATAGGTAGGCAGCTTGGTGTGAAGAAATCAATTATTAGGAAATGGAAGACATACAAGACCACTGAGAATCTCCCTGGAACTGGGGCTCGCCACAAAATCTCACCCTGTGGGGTCAAAATGATCACAAGAATGGAGAGCAAAAATCCCAGAACCACTCGGAGGACCTAGTGAATGACCTGCAGAGAGCTGGGACCAAAGTTACAAAGGCGACCACCAGTTACGCACTACACATCCTGCAGTGCCAGACGTGTCCTCCTGCTAAAGCTAGTACATGTGCATGTCCTTAAAGTTTGCTAGAGAGCATTTCAATGATCCAGAAGAGGACTGGGAGAATTTCCTATAGTCAGATAAAACCGAACTAGAACTTTTTGGAAAGAACTCTACTCGTGATTTTTGGAGGAAACCCAATGCTGAGTTGCATCTGAAGAACATCATACCTACTGTAAAGCACGGGGGTGGAAACATCATGCTTTGGGGCTGTTTGGGACCAGAACGACTGATCTGTGTAAGGTAAGAATAATAATAAATAAATGGGGCCATGTACGGTAAGATTTTGAGTAAAACCTCTTCCATCAGCAAGGACATTGAAGATGAAACATGGCTGGTCTTTTAGACTTTTAGAATGAAAACAATCCCAAACACACCGCCCAGGTAATGAAGGAATGGCTTTGTAAGAATCATTTTAAGGTCCTGGAGTGGCGAAGCTAGTCTCCAGATCTCAACCCCATAGAAAATCATTGGAGGGAGTTGAAAGTCTTTGTTGTCCAGCGACAGCCCGAACACATCACTGCTCTAGAGGAGATCTGCATGGAGGAATGGACCAAAATACCAGCAACAGTTTGTTGTGAAGACTTACGGAAAACGTTTGACTTCTGTCATTGGCAACAAAGGTTATATAACAAAGCATTGAGCTGAAATTTTGTTCTTGACCAAATACTTATTTTCCACCACAATTTACAAACACATTCTTTAAAAATAAGAAAATGTGATTTTCTGGGGTTTTTTTTTTCCATTTTGATTCATAGTTGAAGTAAACCTATGATGAAAATTACAGGCCTCTCTCATCTTTTTAAGTTGGAGAACTTGCACAATTAATGGTTGAGACTAAATACTTTTTTGCCCCCTCTGTAAATCTAAATACTATTTGCTTATTATTATCTTACAAACAACAAGGCAGCAATAGATTTCAGCATATGCTGTGCTTGAGTAAATACTTGGAAAAAATGCACATACCCTGTTCGCATGAAGGCTAGTGGATGACTGGGCTTTAGCTGCTGAGCTTTCTTAGCATCCTCAACAGCACCTGTGGAGAAAGCACAAGTATTGAGAAGAATTCAAATCTATTTACAGTACCCTTATTACCCACTCATGTTCAAGAAAAATGCAGCAGCTTCTCAAAGATCAGCATTCTTAGACTATTATAATCACTGTCCCTCCTCTCCTCCCTGCTTTTATCTCCAAAATATCCAACATTATCTGTTCCTCATATATATTTATATGTGCTCAACATGATGAAGATGAAGCAAAGTTGAAGATTCTACATCGAGGACAGGAGCCTTCCTTATAATGAAAAAGTTCAGTATGTTAAACAATAAATTAATTAATTAGTACCAAAGATGGAAAAAAAATGTTGCCTGAAAGTTTAAAACATTACAATGTACACAAAGATGTATAATTCTGGTTCTCCAAGACAGCCTAACAGACAGAAAATCTAGATCAACTAGTACTTATGAATTATATTTGTTACTTTCCAATTTAAGTTAAGTAAAATAAGACCATTTAAACAAGGAGAATACATAAACACATTCCTTTTTTTATTGTTAAAAGGTTTTTTTAAGAAATGTTTCCAATGTCACAGCAGGTAAGTCTGAATTTCCTGAAGCAATTTAAAAGCATTTATTTAAAAATATTTTTAGTTCAGTGTTCCCCTTCGATAAACTTGCCTTCATTAAATTATTTAGATTTTGCTCCAACATCCAAAATTATGGTACAGATCACTATCAATGTGTTTTTTTTTAAGTCATCAGGGGTAAAAATTGGGATGTGAACATTAACTTACAGCTGTAGTTCTTTAGAAGTATGTGGGCATAGGCACGTTGACAGAACCACTCAGCATTGTCAGACTCTCCCTGCAAGGCCTCATTGAGTGCCTGAAAGTGAAAGTAAAATACACATATAAACAAAAGCTAACAGAGAAGGAATTAAATTGACTTCATACTAATTCTGATACTGATTTCAGCACGACAGAAACTGAACGTTTCAGAAATTAATGACAAAGCAAAGGTATGCGCTTAAAGTCCCACTCAGCCATATATTTTTCTACAGTAAAATCATTCCCTGTGGCCTTTTACCTATGCTTGTGCAGTTTTTAGCCAAAAATCAAAAAGCCTGTCTTGTTTTTTAACCCTTCCGCTGTCCTTGGCTTGTTTACATTAAAAGTGGGGTCATCTGGACCCCACAAGACAGTGCGCTGAACTTTTTTTTTTTTTTATCATTAATTTTTTTGTTTCACTCATGTCCATGGCAGACAGAAAATTCTGTCCACCTTTGTCCACATTTGTCATAGAAGGAATCACACATCAATATATGGGTGGAGTCATCTGGACCCCAAAGAGAGCGGAAGGGTTAAGACGTCTTTTCTGCAGTGCAGCAGGAGCTCTTTGAAAGACGATTCTGGTTTGTGGGCGGAACTGTTGGCTTAATGGGATATCAGCAGAGGCTCACTTCCGCGTCATTAGTCCCGCCCACAAATTTGAGGCCAACTTCAGACTAACTAATGCCCCATAGTGCATACTTTTTTCTACAAAACGATACAGTTTTTTAGTATTATTTTGTCAAAAACCGGTGTAATCGTGATTAAAAGAACCCCGTCGACGCATTTTAATGGGAATTAAATGATACAGTACACACTAGAAAATACCACGTTTTTGACGTTACAAACATTTTCAAAACATAAAAACATATTTGCGTTGGTGCTACACGACACATTAAAGTTATGACAAAGAAAAAAAACAAACAAATAAACGTGTCTTCTACACCTTTATTTTCAAGAAGATACTACTTCAGCTTGTAGTAACGTGGCTACACTTGCTAGCTACAATGTCTTCAAACGTCGAGACGTAACATCATTTACGTTAACGACACATTTCAGGTTCTGTTACGAACAAACCAAATACATTAAATTATCTTTAATGTGATAAACTCCATCAAAACAACCTCCAGGCTGCGTGTAGCTAGCAATGCTAACGTTTACCTCCAGAGCTTTGTGTGGGTCTTCATCAATGAAGCTATCAGGGAAGCTGCTAAAGCCAAGAGACGGAGAGCAAACGTTAACAAGCTAAAATAACACACAACAGAGCAGATACAAAAGGATAAACGCAGAGGGACTGACCGTTCAGCTGCCATGAATGCGCTAACCTGGCGGGTTGTACTTTCAGACTGGCAGGAAACTTCTAGATGTGGAGGCTACTAGAAACGGAACCTTCGGTTTGTCAACATCCGGTGTCAAGCTGGTGCTCCTCCCCCCAACAGGCAGCATGATTAATGGTTCCTACTTTAAAAATCCGTAAACAACTACTTAAAAAACATTCTGTTCTTCATAAAAATATTTTGTTCTGAGCTTAGTTGAATAAAACAGACGAGTAAACAACAAAAAATTCCTGATTTAAAAATCTGGCTTACTAATTATACTGCTAGTTGTCTTAATTTGATTTTTTTTTTTTTTCTACCATCAAAACTACTAAAACAAATATGAACAATAAGATTACGTTTATTGATGATTATTAGCCTAAAACACATTCGTTCATTTAAAAAAAAAGCAAAAAAACGTTATTTGATACTCTTAAGTTTAAAATGGCCTGAGTGTTCAACTTCTATTAAAAGTTATCATTTATTTAGTTACAATGAAATAAAATGTTCTATATAAATGGTTAGGATGATTTTACACCACATTTAGACCAAAGGGATGAACACATAAATAAATGAATGACTAAGGAGTGTTTGAAGCATTAATCAGGACAGCATTTAGCAAAGACACTGCTTTGGGTTAAAGACCCATTCTGATCAAAGAAAATGTAAAACTGTTCCAAGGGGTCTTTTTATTATGATTATGTGATTTTTAAGCCACATTTTTAAAAAGATGTAATAATCTCTGACATAGTTTCTGCAGAGCGACATGAGTTCTTTAGAAATTTGCTTCTGAGTTGTGGGTAGGACTTTGAGCGTGGAA
Source organism: Oryzias melastigma (assembly GCF_002922805.2). Taxonomy (NCBI): domain Eukaryota; kingdom Metazoa; phylum Chordata; class Actinopteri; order Beloniformes; family Adrianichthyidae; genus Oryzias; species Oryzias melastigma. The sequence continues at coordinate 23,592,566 of NC_050528.1, forward strand.
CAACCTTGTCCTTCTTTCCCTCGCCTATTGCTGAGAGACCTCTGTTTACACCCTCACCAGCTATCTTACAGTACACTCCCAACCTGACATTAACGCAACAAAAATGGCGAGCAAAATGGAGCTACATTTTCTTCAGATGGCAGCTAGGATGAGGAAAATGAAGACTCAGACAGATATAGTCGTACTAGAGGATGGATCAGAATTGATCAAAGCTGAGAGCTTGTGGCTCACTTAGTGAGTTTTTTCTATATCACAACTACAAGCTTCAACTAGATTTTCTTTGTCTATAGAATTTGAATATTGATATATATAGATATATATAGATATATATATATATCTATATATATAATATATAGAAATATATAATACAATTTGAATATAGAAAGACTCTGAAATGCAGTTTTTCATCAGAGTGGGTCTTTAAAGCAGGTCCAATATTTTTTTGTTTGACATGAAGGAAAAAAACATAGAGATGAAATGCAAAACTTAACTTAAGTCCAAACTGAACATTATGTAAATTAGTAGTGAAAATGTTAAAGATGTGTGGAACAAGAAAGAACTACAATTTTGTATTTCTAAGAATTAAATGAATGAGAATTTATTTAAACTTTATTGAAAAAAATATCTCTCAAATATTACACAACCTTAAATTTAGTGTGATTTTTTTTTTTTCAAAAATAATGGTCTATAAGATTTTGAAAATGGCAATCTGTATTTTTGTGCAGCTAAATATTTATCAATATAGTAGATTGCTTTACCAGGGACCCTACACACTAAAATGAAAGAGAAGGATAGCAATAAAATAAAAGTGTCAACATCTCTATGAATTCCTTATGATAAAATAGTCATTTTCCGTACGGAAGATGGTCAACAAATAGTAATGTGAAAAGAAAAAAGAGAAACCTTTGACATAGAAATTTATTTCATACACCATTTCTGGACAGCGAACACACACACACAAAGCAAAAAGATCTCAAGCTCATAATTAAATATGGGCTTCTCAAAAACAGTACAACAGCATAAAGAGACTCCAGATAAGTCAAAGGGAGGAGCATCTGAGAAAAATGGCTTAATAAAGTGAAGAATTTTGCATAGGAACTCCCAGCAGGCAAAAGGCACAATCACTGTAGAAGCATCTCTTAACCAAGTTTGGCCAAACAGAACCAGCCTGACGGGCCGGTTTTGCAAGAGCCAGAGTAAAATCAGAGAAAAGAGTAAACACTGAGCCAAAAGTATTTTCAAATTAGAAACCAGAAATGTTACTCCTTGCAAAGAGTACACAGTCTGCAGCACCAAAGAAGTACTTAACCTGAGGAAGAAAATGGCAGCAAAGCACAAGAACACATTTACAGTACAACATTCAACATGTATAGATATTTGAGGATTTAGAGTTCCGCATATGATCTATATACGTGCAACGAAAAAAAATGTGCAATAAAGAAAGGTTATATATATTTGGAATATAAAATGATCAGAGAAAACGTGGACAGAAGACCACTTGATGTGATTGTCAAGAACAAAAGGCAGATCCACAAAACATTCAACAGCAGTGCTCATTAAATCTTCTAGACACAACAGTGATTCCCTTCTTTTCAAAACTTGCACATAAAATAATCTTAGAAAAAATAAAAATGGAATGTTTCCCTTAATTACCATGAAGGGAGGAAGCAGGAGGCAAGACGAAGACTACAGGCACTTTGAGGGAAAATTCAAAGGAAGAGAAAACATTAGTGCAAAACCACTTTTAAGGCAAAGGAATAATTCAGCGTGACACCGGTACGTATATAAAAAAAACTAATTGAAAAAAGGCAAAGGCAGAGAGAAGGGCACAGTGTGGGCGTCAGATCAGTATCTCCAGACAGTGCGGCGGAAATGCAAGCTAAAGACGTGTCTGTAGGAGGTGCAGAGAGGCTGTGGATTCCAGTGCATGTCTGATTTTGGCTTGTTTTATTTAAGGATATCAGCAAAATGATGAGGTTTCATTAAAAAAAATACATGTGAATTCAAGCTTAGCTGCAATGACTTTTGGTTTAAAACCTTTAATGCATGTTTGGAATCATTTTTATTTCATGATGTGCTGAAACAGGAAATGACCTGCGAGTCAAACTCCCTCGTTTGCTTGTGTTGGAGTGTATGGACGTTGCATGCTCTGAGTTTAAACAAACTCTGTTCTATTGGTCAGTGCTCATTAGATGCACTAGCTGAGGAGTTTTCGCTGACTTTTCATCGGGCAGCTTTGAGGCGCCTCTCCTTTCTGCAGTTTCCTCAGCAGCGGCCTGTCGCTCGTACAGACTCCCCAGCAGCTGCGCCGTTTTAAACACAGAGGAGTGACCCGCCGGTTTCAGGGACTGCACCTTCTGCAGGTTCTGCAATGTCCGCAGCATCTCCGCTGACACGATGGGCAAGTGCTGCTCCTGGATCAAACTGGAGCTGGTGGGCTGCAGTACCGTGTCGCGCTGAGCTGGAGGCCTGGGAGCCGATCTGGTCCGCTTCTCTGGAGTGGCTTGGACTGAGGAGAAAGAAGCTTTCTTCTGGGGTGGAGGGGAGTCGTCGTCATCATCATCGTCTTCTCCGGATTGGTCACTACATATTGAACTGTCGGAGTTTTCACTGGCACTTTCGTCATGACCACTGTTGTCTTGATTGTCCTCTTCCTCCTCTTTGATGCCGTGTCCGTCTGTGATGTAAATCATGTTTTTTGGTAGGGAAGTGAACTGGTAAACGAGGCGCTGGCCTTCCACCTTATTCAGTATGCCTCTCTGGTAGTAGTACCTGCACAAATATAAACATAAAAACAGGAAAATCACTGACAGCATCGTAATACTAATCTTAATATGTTAATATTTAGAATCCTTTATAAATGCAAGAGTTAAACCTGTTTGATGAATTGCTGCTGTTTTTTAAAAAAACATTGGCCCATCCATCTTTCAGATTAGTTGTGCGTTTTTAAACATGTCAGTCTTATCACTGATTCAGAGATGTTCTTTTATCGTAGTATTTACAATGACATTGAGCAGTGGGATTATATACATTTGCTTCTTCTCACTCCCTTTCAAACAATTAATTATGTATTTTTATTGTCTTTTTCCTTTGTTTTTGTTGTGGAACTTACTACAAATCCATCAATAAATCAATCAAAGATAAAGTTCATTCTTCAACAACACCCTGTCTGTCTGCTTTATAGATCCACAGGTTTTTTGGCCCCGATCCGATTCAGAGTCATTCTATTTTTAATATCAGCCAATGCCGAGTCCCGATCCGATACTTTAGTAACACATTTTAAAAAATGATCAAATTTAATCAACAGATTCAGGTTTTCGCCTATTTTTATTTTATTAACCTTCTTTTCTCATTTAAAACTTAAACGGAACACTTCTATGAAGTAGCTTCATTTCTGAAGCTAAAATAGTCCAACTATCAACAAGAAAAAATAGTTAAAATAAAATAGGTGGTAATTAGTCATTAAGAAAGTTTTGTGACTGTAGCTTTAGGACCTTTAGAACTATTAAACATTTTCGATCAACTATGAATCATATCTCCATCAACCCTTATTTAAAATAATGACAACTTTCTTTTAAAATCGTTGAGTTTGAGTTGAGACAGACCGACAAAAAAATCCTAATCAAGCCTGGAAATCTCAATACCAAACTGTTTTTGTGCGCCTCCTGCTCAAACTAGTGCCGTATTCTTCGGTGCTTTACAGCACTAAAATATTGTGATCTGTTCACGATAAGCAAACTTTCACTGAAAACATAAGCTTCAAACATATAGCACTGATCGTCATTATAATGATAAAATAAATATTAAATCCATCACCAGAATAGTCTGAAACTCTGTGATCGGGCCCGATTTCTGATCAGGACCAGATTGGGACATCCCCATTCACGACTCTGAATTATACAATCAAGTTTAAATGGGAAGCTAATAAAAAGCCAGGGCCTTGGGCTGAGTTTTCCTAGTATACGTTGCTCCGATTTAGCCCTAGTGTATCACCGTTTACAGTATTCAAATCTTTGAAGTGTGCGATTTCTGGGTTTTAAAAACACATCAACAAAACAGAAAACTAACTGAAAAACTAACCAAAAGTGATGCTCCAGTGAAACGGCATTAGCAGAGAAAAAAAGTAAAATTAGTCATCAAAGTATTAATAAACAAATATAAAAAGTAATACCTGCTAAAATACTGTAGAGCTGAATGTAGCATCATATCTATAGTCTAGTTTTCACCTTAAAACAAACTGATGTGAATTTTTCAAAAAATAAAAAAAATGCTTAATTTGAAAAGACAATAAGCAAAGAGACTAAAGTAACTGAATAATTGTAGCATTTTTGTTCCTTATAAGAAGCATAAATTCATAAAATTAGATTATTAGCACGAATGTACTCATTTTACAAAGTTGAGTTTTAAAAACTGTTTTAATTTAAGAAAAAGCTGAATATTTGTTTTAAAAAGTAAATATAAGGCTTGAACTTTCATTGGTGGATGGCTCATGTTGTTTTCTCTATCTTCTTAATCTTTTCCTTTAATAAAGGCTGAGGTCTTTTCAGTTCCATGCATCAACTTCTTCAGAAAAGTGAAAATGCACTTAACAAAGTCGAGGTTGTCATACCTGAGTGCTCTTCCCATCGTCTCATAATTCATGTCTGGTTTATTTTTGTGTTTCCCCCAGAGTCTGGCTACAGCTTTGGAGTTGACCAGCTTGAAGATCCCTTCCTGTGGATTGGTCCACTTGATGTAGCGTGGACAGACCTGCCTGTCCTGCAGCAGCTCCATCAGGAACTGCCACAGGTACAGTGTGTTTCCACCTGAGCACACACAAAGACATAATCAGAAAAGAAGGCACGAATAAGAAATGGGAGAGTTGGTATTCTTCACAGTTCCTGTGATTTAACTCTTCTTAGTCAGAGAGTGTAACAATCAATCTTGTGCACCAAGATTAAATTTTTTTTTATAAAATCCTATTTAAGCCACAGTACCAGAATGAAGGCTGACTCAAAATCATCTGTAATGTAATGATGCTGCTATGAACATCAAATAACAGGTTTTCTTGACTTCCTGCCCCACAGTTTGCAGATGACTTCAATCATAAAAAGCCAAAAGATTGAGGGTAGTTGAAAAAAGAAAGGTAGTGGGCCTGAAAAACTCTAATTTGAAGTTGCTTTGACACAGTTCTGCCTCCCTTCTCAATCTGCAGACATATTTTATTTTAGAGGTAGAGCTGGAGGAGGAATGAACAGAACATCGGAGCAGTCAGGTGATGCTGCAGCGATACAAGTGTTAACCAGAGCCTGTAAAAAGGTGTTTACTCCCTAACCCCTTAAGGTTATAGTCTGTGACTATCCAATGACTATAAGATTTTTTTATAATGTGAAAAACCATTCAAATGCAATGCATTGTGGTCTA
>NC_050528.1:23598049-23617499 GCF_002922805.2 Oryzias melastigma
ATACAAGTATTAACCAGAGCCTGTAAAAAGGTGTTTACTCCCTAACCCCTTAAGGTTATAGTCTGTGACTATCCAATGACTATAAGATTTTTTTTATAATGTGAAAAACCATTCAAATGCAATGCATTGTGGTCTAAATTTGCCAATCTAGTGTCCATTGATGCATTCTAGTTTTTCGCAAAGACTTCTGGGAAATTTCCAGGGCACTGGAGTTTGTAATTGTAGATTCGGATACCTCAAAAAATTAGAAATGTCTTACATCAGGAGTGTCAGACTCCAGGCCTCGAGGGCCGGTGTCCTACATGTTTTCTAACCAACCTGACATTGAAATTTGTTACTGGCCAAACACACCTGATCCAGGTAATCAGCAGCAGATGAGACATGACTTCTAGAAAATCGGAGAGAAGCCGGACCTCAAGGCCTGGAGTGTGACACCCTTGCCCTACATGGGGCGCTAAGCAGTGAAGGAATTCAGATACAACTTAAGTGCTTTTGTTACTGACAGTCCCTGACCAGACGTTCTGGTTAATCTCTTTACATCTCTCTTTGCAGAAAACATGTGTTTAAGAAAAAAAAAAAATTCCAACATTGAAGTATAATTCAATACATTTTTAAAAAGGGGAGCCTCACTGTCGGTCATTTTTGCTGTGGAGGTAACAGTGTTTTAAACGTCATACTTTCTGTCCACGAGGGGTTCCAGCATTGAACTCATTCTGGATCCACAATGGTGGATCCCTCTTTGAAAAAGGCAAGAGAATGAGAATAATCTGCCCTTGAAGCTATGGTGTGAAATTAAATTAGGAAAAAGTGGATGTGAAAGAAAGGAGGTCTCTTGTGTGGCTTTAGTCCACAACGGCTGTGTGAAAGTCACACCTGGATAAACGGCGAGGACTCTTTATTTCTAAAACCCCCTTGAACTGCATCTACATTTAAATTTAGATGAAAGAACGATGTCTTGAATGACTTGCTATGATGCGTGTATTGTTTTTTAATGTAAGGCTGGATTAAAAAGCATTTTCAAATTGATTTTCATTTTAAAAATTTAAAAATAGATTCATCATACAAAGCAATTTTCTATTTTAGGTAAAAGAGCAACTCTTAGTTTTTAATGAATTCATAGAATTCCTAATTTTGTAAATTAAAGTTTCACCTTTGCTCATTTTAAATCTATGATTACGTGTAAATTGTGTTTCATCGCCAAACAAAATTTCTTTTTTGGTTGTAATTTCACACATAAATTGACATATAATGAAGTTATGTTTAATGGAGCGCCAGACTGTCTTGTAAACTTGTGAATCAAAGTCAAATAGCCAGTTAAATGGTAGTGATTTCCAGTTTTATAATTACAAATTCTCATGTACCTTTTCCCCAATATACAACAGTTCTTTCATTGTAATAAAAAAAAGTCTAAAATGCTGCAGTGCAGCTTCTCCAATCACAATTTAATTAAAATGACACTTAAGGCTGTAGCTTGTTATAATTGCCAGTACCTTTGTTATATTTGTCCTTTTTTACTGTAATTTCTGGCGTGGGAGACTCTGCTCTCCGGTGTTTAAATTTTCGACCTGAAAAGAAAAAAACAAAACAATCAATACACGTATTTAAAAAATACATAATTATACACTGTTCTGAGATAAGTTCATTTTCTCAGAACAAAATCTCACCTCTCTTTCTGGACTGCAGCTGAGCCACGGGCCTCTTTGTGTGCAGCGACTTCCACTGAGGTTCATCCACAGCTCCCACCACCCCGTCAGCTGACACGGTTACCTGGGTAACGGGAGTAGTGATGATGTCACCCAGTGATGGCAAGAAGTCCTGGGCTGCAAGTGGACATAAACAAACATAATGAAAGAGAACAGCCTCGTGAGCACTGTGTCTAAAAATACCTGCTCACAGAAAGCTGGAGGTGGGGGGTAGAAAGGTCAATTAAGGAATAAATCTCCTGGGGGGGCGGGCTTGCGTGAGTGGAGCTACAACTGCATGAACTTACAGTAGTGCTGGTCCAGGGAGAGGGTGTCAGCACAGTCCATGTTAAGGAGTGAGTTAGCAGCAACAAGGTTCTCCATGATCTCCTCCTCTCCACTATCAGTTGGCTCCACTGTAGAACATAGAGGTGGAAGTAGGGCATAAAATATTTGGAAAAAGTGAAAAAAAAAAAACATTTAGCAGAAGAAACGCTTGATTTCAATTAATCTAAAGTAGAATAATAGATGCGCGATCCTATCATGTTCAAAAACAAGCTTAAAGTCCCACTTTGATCATCATTTGACCTATTGTAAAAGCATTACCAGTGAATTTTTGATTATGGTTATGCTATTTTTTAGCCAAAATTAAAAAAGCATAATTTACTAGGACATAATTTCTACATGACAGCAGTACTTCATTACAAATTTGCACCTGACTTGTGTTGTGTTCCGTTCAGATGCTCTCCTGCTAACTTACAGCCCCTCACACCCCCATCCTAACACTACCGGTGCAACAAAAAAGGCGAGCAGTATTGGACCCATCCAGCCGTACGGTTTTAAGCCAGAGGCCAGCTCAGACGAGGAAAACACAAAAGACCTACATTAATCTTTTTGTCTACAAGCAGATGCATCAGAATAGAGCTTGTAACTTGCCGTACTAGCTTCTAACGTCAAATATACAAGCTTTATTCAACAAGATTTTTGCATTTGCTCCTGATTCACAACTATTTGAATGAAGAAATGTAAATCTAAGCTTAATTTTCTTTATATATGTCCTCCATCATGAGAAAAATACTAACGGATAATGTTAAAAACGCAATTTTCATCAGTGGTCTTTATAATATTACAAACTTCAGATTTTTAAACTGGAACTGAAATGCCCCCTCCATTTGCATTATAGTCTTTGAATCTTAATGAAAAAAACTATTATAATATTAAATTTTTAACTTATTGAATTTTCTTTTTCCATAAGTAACTTTTTAGGTTGCAACCGTCCTAAAAACAGAGACCTCCCATTAATAATGCAAGACTGATATGCAAGATCTAATATATTTTTTAATTTAATTTTGAAAAGGTATAACTTCCCCAAACACACTCAAAATCCTTCCAAAACAAATCAAGTAAAAAAAAAGATGTTGTCATAATATATTTTGGTGTTTGTTGTTCATACAGTTCCTACAGGAATCAGCAGAGTAAATTTAAAAATTATTTAATACCCGGAAATACATTTTTTCTCTTATATTGGTACTTTTTAATGTCTTGCAATAAATTGTCATCTTTTAATCTAACACCTTTTACAATTAACATTGTTTTACTTCCACATAAACTATACAAATAACTAGTTTTGTTAAAGCCCCGCGAACATGAGAAACACTTGAGGAGGGTCTATTATTTTGTGCGCATCAATCCGTCCATGAGCGGTGATGAGGCTGGGAGCTGGAGAACATCTGCTAGCTAACCGCTACTAATTAAGACTGAAAAGTTCTGCTGCTGCCACGTTCAACCTGCAGCTTCTTGAGACCCCTGAGCTCAACTTAAAAAAAAGAAAAGAAAGAAACCCAGAAAACAGGCCACCGGCCAGAGACATGATAAAAACGGAACTTATCCGCCCCTGTCAGCAAGTGCTACTCGTCGTAGCAGCTGTTACCATTAGCCTGGTCAACGGAGCCCAGCTGTGCTCCACTTCAACGATGTTGGCGAGCGCACAACCCGACGCAGCGACATGACTTACTTTCAGTCCCCAACAGTGGAGGGGAACAAGCTATAACATGTCTGTTATAGTCCTACTTCATCACGTCTACATCCTTGTGTGATTCAGTAACTGTCTTTCACAGGAGAGCACGCGCCACGGTTGTTTTGCTCCACTTCCTGAAGTTTTCTGAAAGCAGGGCGCGACTGCGCATGCGCAAAAGAATATATATATATATATATATATATATATATATGTGTGTGTGTGTGTGTGTGTGTGTGTGTGTGTGTGCGTGTGTGTGTGTGTATGTGAGAGTTTATTATTGGTGATATAAAATACATAAATAAATTACATAAATTATATTTTAAAAAAAAGTGTCTTTTTTTTAACTGACAGTTAGAAGTAGTCTGTAATGAAGTGTGAATGTCACAGGTGAAAAAAAAAACTGGTGCAAGTGCTGACCTTTAAGCAGCTGGTGGTGATCCTCCGCTTGTGAATGTTCACACGTCAGGCCCGAGTATGTCAGCAGCTGTGGCTGTGGAACCTGCTCCACTATCACTGCAGGGAAGTCCATCTGCATGAAACAAAAGTTCCACAAAGTCAGTCGAGAAGAGCTTGCCTCTAATGAGATGAAACTTTGTCTTATACATTGCTGAGAAAAAAAATGTCATTGCAGACTCACCTGCGCTGAGGCAAAATGGTCACTGGCAAAGTCAAAGATGAGCTCTGAAGGCTGGAGCATGGCTGCTTATCCTCGGTGCACTTTAACCTTTATGAAAGCATCACAGTTTTGCCGAAGTTACCTGCCGAGCAGGTGGGATTGACTCTTTTTAAGAGAGTTTCTTGATGAACAGCAGATGTCTCAACTGCTGAGGAGTGATGCGAGTGTACAGAGTGACCAAAGACGCAGTGGCGTCACAGGAAACCCATGCTCTGCGTCGACTCTCGATGAGGAAGCTGGATGGCTGAACCTGCCAAAAAAGAACAGACAAGTTCAAATCTGCATGAGGAGCTCAACCGGGGGGGCTGTTATGAGAAAAAAAAAGCAACCCACTTGCAAACTTGCAGACAGTGGAACAATACCCTGTGAACACATCTGCCTGCAACTTCTCAGTTCACCCCTCTTTTATTTATCTCATTCTTTTGCTCTTATCGTGCTTCTAAACTGGGCTAAACCAGCGACAGGAAGGAAGCGTTTGGGTTGCAGTGTGTGCCTGACCGCATGTGTGAGTGTGTTTGTGTGTGTGGGTGGTTGTTATGAGTAAGGGGGGATGCTAGTGTTGAACTGATCATGTCTGAGCACCACGGTTTTTGGTTTTTAGAGCTGCTACATGCACATTCCTTCTAACACAACTCGAGTGCAACAGCAGCTCCTTATTCACTCCTCTTTTTTTTGTTCCCGCTCAACTCTTTCTTTGGCTGACACAACACTTTTAGAGTCACATAGTGGGATGGCTGTCCCTGCTCCTCGGTGCTCTGTTTGAAAATCAAAGTCACCTCTTCTTTTTACTCAGAGTTGGGCAGTAGTATCTCCGTGCAACACATGCCAAATTCTGCTCCACCTCAGCTAATTCTCAGTTCTTTTATTCTGAAGACTAAACCAGCACTTAGTCTTTGTGCTCCATAAATCTTCCTGAACAAACAAATCACTTCCAATGAATTACTTCAAATCTCCTGCACAGCTTCTGCATTTTATTAATCTTTAATTGTAGTTGAATAAAGTTGTAGGTTTTATTTTCATGTACTTTTATAAACTGCTAAAGTTAATGCAAACCTTGTGTCTTTGTGTGTGTGAGAGATAGAAGCTCAATATATTTGGGCCAGTTATCACACAGGAAGCACAGCTCAGTTAGGAGGAACCACTTCCTGAGTTTCAGGGGCAAACTGCTGCCACCATCTCTGCTCGCAGTGGCCGTTTCGTTGGAAACTTCCTCATATGTTTGTAGGTGTTTTGATCTCAACCGTTCAAATGATAAGGGAGTTTGCTGAATCTCAAATGCTGTAGAAGATTTTACACAAGTGAAACCTCTTTTTTGTCACACTACAATTGTTTTTTTTCTTTTCATTGGTCTATTAATCATGATTTTGCCATTTTTTTTAGCTAAATTGAAAAAAAAAAATCTACGACATAGTTTCTGCAGAGCGGCAGTATTTCATTTAAAAATGAGTTGTGACAGAAAGCAACCCCACTGGGAAAACTGCAGTTTGTTGATCCGACACTCCCCTCACTGCCGTGAAGCGTAGCAGTGAGCTTGTGCATTTTATGTCACAACTACAAGCTTTTTCCATCAGCAATTATTCGTCTACTCCTATTTTTACAACAGTCTGAATGAAAAGATACTCAAAAATGCAGTTTTAAGTTTAACTTTCTTTATATATATCCTCCATCATCTGACATAAAATCACAATAGCGTGTTAAAAAACACCCAAAACACATTTTTTATTGGAGTGGATCTTTAAACAGCATTGAAAAGTCATAGTATTTAAATGGATTTAGATCACCTTTTAAAATGTTTTTTATATATACTATATATTATAGGTTCAATGTTTTGATTACTAAGTTTGGATAACTTTTTCAAGATGTTTGTTTGCCAAATGCCAAAATTATTAGACTTTCGGTGTTGCTTCTTTCAAGTTTAATATAAAAGAAGTATAACTGGAGGAAATTGCTGTAAAGCAGATTAACTTGGCACAATTCATCCATTTTCTTAACCCACTATATCCTTTTTGGGGTCACAGTGACCTGTTCAGACTACTTTTGGGCGAAGGCGGGTACATCCTGGCGCAACTTGGCTCAATCTGTTTGAAAATGCCTCAGAAAGTCATTACTTCTGCTTACATGCCTAAAATTCTCTGGTGAAATGCCACATTTTGGATCAAACTCAGAAACTGTCTTCTAAAATGAACAGGATTGAACTATTTTTCTCCTATTTTACTTTTTTTTCATATATTTTAGAGAAATTTCATAAGTATCCACACCTGAGTGTGCCTTACATTTATGTATGGTGTCACAGACAGTAGTGTACGTTCACTCTTTGGTCCACTTTCACATAGTGAACTGCATCAGGGTTCACTTGCAACTGAACCAAGACTGCTACTTTTAGGGGTTAGTGATCCGCATTAGCAACATACTTTCACATTTGATAATAAAAGCAGACTAACTTGTAACCCATTTGCACATATTTTTTTTCCTTGTAATTGTTGCACCATTAATTAGTAAATCACTTTGAGATGTCATCATTTAAAATACATAATGTCAAATTATGATTGTGGAGTTTGGAGAAATTTAGGCCAAAGCTGATGTTTTAGCTGGGACGATCATTGAAGAATGTACTCTGCACAAGCAGCCTTACTTTCAAAATAAGAGTTCAGACAAACATGGGTAAAATTCCACCCTGTTATCCTCTGGAGTTTGGTACATTGTGAATTAGTAAATAGCATAAAAATGTAAAGAAAAAAAATAAACTGTCTGAACACCTGTATAATACAAATCTAAACCACTTTTAAATGATTGAATTGTTTAATAGTACATCTTTTATTTTGATGGTAAGTGAGAATCCCTTTGTCTCTGGAATATAACATTTCTTTGCAAAATATTTGTGAAGTTTTTGCTATGCAAATTCAGCTAAACGTTTGCAAGTCAAGCGTCCTCTTTTTGTAGAACTTTGCGTCCGGCATAAGAGAAGCAGTGTGGTGCTGCAGGGCACGCTGCTGTGCTTATCTTAGCCTGCTGTAAAAAAAAAAAAAAAACTACAAACAAAGCAGCTGTATTTCTGAAGTGGAACGAGAGCAGAGGCTGTTCTGACGTCACTGCCCAGATGAACACCTGTATCTGTGTCATTTTTCTTCCTTTGAACTGGAGCCACCATCATACCACACGGCCATTGTCAACCTGCCCAGGCTGCTGCTTCTATACAGGACTCTCCAACCAAAAAGTCTTTTTTTTCTCCTTCCATCGCTAGTTTGGTCACATAGGTTTGTCTCTATGGGCCCTGCACTGGGATCAGGGTCTGTGAAGTGGTTGCCAAGCCCCTGAGGACACTGATAAGCCCCCAACATTCCCCCCCCAGTTTGTGGGAGAGAGGGGTCAGAACCGAGATAGACTCCGTTTTTGACTGAAAGGGGCAGAGTGTGTGTGTGTTTGTGTGTATGTGTGAACTAGGCCAGCCTGATAACACTATGGCAAGTGAGGGAGCAGCTGATAAGCCGCTGTTGTTGCTTGGGGTTACCAGGCTTTGTTAAATGAATATGGCATGCGTGTGTGTGAGCATGAGGCTAAGCACTATGGAGGTGGTTTAGCTCTGTTTTGACATTCCTGCTGTTCATATATATACTAAAAAAAATCATTTAGAAGAGTTTATTGTGTTGAAATGATTGTTTTCTTTAAACGTCTTGACGCCCAGAAAGTCTCTGGGAAAAAATACTTTCACTTTCCCTTTAGCACATGTCACACAACTCTTTTCTCTCGCTCCTCTAACTACTTTTTTTTTTTTTTTTTTACAGAAACGTGTCGTTAAATGAATTAAGACAAGTGCTTACCTTGTGTTCATGCCCCGTGTCTGCATGTGACAGAGCAGTAGCTGCCAGGAGGATCCAAGAGAGCAACGGAAATTGCCCTCATTACATTAGGCAGAGCCACATTTGCTTACAGACCTTGGATCAGTTTCCTTTTTGTGCTTTTCCTGTCATCAGACACAGTGGCAGCAACATTTTAGCCCTCTGTGGAGCACGTTTTTTCTCCTCTGTAGACCTTTGCAGTTTTTGCTTCCTCTTTTTTTTCCAGAGAACTGTAAAAAAAAAAAAACCTCCACCCCCTCCTTTCCCTTGCCTCACCTTGTCCTACAATATCTGATTGGTTACCTGTGTTGTTAGTCAAGGTAACCCGTAGTGACCATTGTCGATGTGGAGCGAATGTAAACACAGGTTTATTTGCAATGTAAAGCAGCTGAGAGCCAAGCAACCTATCTGCAAACAGACAAGAGGTTTATGAGGGTGGACACACAAGGGACGTGATTGTATGCCTAATTTATTTAAGAAAACGGTTTATGTGAACACCCAAGGCAAATGGAATCATGGTCTGAAAACTTCAGATTAAGTTTGTGGCTAAAAGGGAGAGCAAATCGTGTTCAACTGAGGATTCTTTAGCCCAGTGCCTGACGCTCCCTGGTGGCAAAACTCTGCATCAGTCACCTTAAAAAGAACCTTTCTCCATCTTTAATTTATATTTCTTTCATTCTTTATAAATGTTGCTCATCAAAGTGGAACAGAAAACGCTTCCAGACAATCTTTTCCTGAAATCAGAAGGGTCTGTTATATATCCTTCCAAGAAAATGAGCTCTTCATTTTTTCACATGGGAACAAAAGCCTTCTGCAGACAGCCTTGCTGTCTCTGTGTACTGGCACTGCGGTAGTGGCTGCAAAGCGAGCTATCTGTAAAGGTCAAAGCCTTTTAAATATGGTAAGTCTCCATTTCTGTAGATGAAAACCAGACTGTTGTTTTTATGTCGTCACAACTTCACTCATCAACAAGCTGTGGCTTTTGCCCTCTGAATAAATGCTAACATATTTAGGACACATCTTGTAAAAGCAGTTTTCAAGACATGACTTTTTTTTAGGTAAGTTGCCATAAAACTCATATAATTCATGTCATCTTAGATCAATCATTTGGTTTGTTTTGTTCAGTGGGAGGAGTTTGACCGATAATCCAGGATAAACAAAACCTTACCAGCAGCAGCAGCTTCAAGAATGTGCTGGTTTGGCCCTAAATTGGGGTTAACACCCATGATGCTTTTATTAAGCAGCAGGAATCCCTTTAAGAAACATGGGATCTGTTTCAGTACTGTGTGAGAATAATCCAAATTCAGAAAATGCACAAGTATACTTTTATGTTTAATACTAATAATAAGACCTCAAGGATATCTGACTATAATTATTTTTTAAGCAAACAGTGACCTTTTGTGTCTCATTCTCTCCAGGTTAGTTTTGGTGCAATCTTGCTTGTTAAGCAGTTGGACTAACCAGCCAATTACATTTCAGCAACTCAATGCATTTAGGCATGCAGACATGGTCAAGACGATCTGCTGCAGTTCAAACCGAACATCCGAATGAGGAAGAACAGGAAACTGAGGCTACAATTCACACAAACTCACCAATTCTGATGTTTCCATTTCTGCTGCGACACTCGGATGGTAGGTTCACAATTTAGCATCAACAACATGAAAGCATGGAACATCCTGGCTTGTATCAATGGTGCAGACTGGTGGTGGTGGTGTAATGGTGGGGGATGATTTCTTGGCACACTTTAGACCCTGTTAGCACCAATTGTGCATAGTTACACCACAGTCTGTCTGAGTATTGACCATGTCCATCCCTCTATGAAAACGGTGTCAAACTCCAGGCCTCGAGTGCTGGCCTTCTTCTGAGTTTCCAGAAATCCTCCCTTATCTGGTGCTGATTACCTGGATCAGGTGTGTTTAACCAATGAGGAGCATCAGTGGCAGGTTGGCCCTCAAGGCCTGGATTCTGACACATCTGCTTTATGACCACAGTGTACCATCTTCTGATGGCCTCTGGGGATAAGATAAAGTTGGAATCATCTCAGACTGGTTTCTTGAACATCACAATGAGTTCGCTGGACTCTAATGACCTCCACAGTCACCAGATCTCAACCCAACAGAACATCTTTGGGATGTGGTGGAACGGGAGACTGTCATCATGGATGTTCAGCTGACAAATCTACAGCAACTATGTGATGATGTCAATATGGACCAAACTCTCTGAGGAATGTTTACTCGTTGAATCTATACCATGAAGGATTAAGTCAGTTCTGAATGCAAAAGGGGGTCCAACCGGAACTAACAAGGTGTTCCTAATAAACTGGCCGATCAGTGAATATGGATATTTTATTTGGTAAGGTTGGCTGGAAAATTCATATTAAATACTTTTACAGTCACTCATGCACTAACATCCAACATGGTAAAATATTTTGTTCTGAACCCAAGAGTACTATGTGTGCTCTTCTGGCTTTCTAGTTTCTCTTGTACTCTTGCCCTTGTGCTCATGTCAAGTCATTGACAGACATGCAATAAAGGGAAGTGTGAAGGAGAGGGACAAAGTTCTGTTGATGTGAAAAGAAAAACGAAAGTCTCTGGAGTTCCTGAAGCGACGCTTTGACCATTTCCTTCTGTCGGCTCGCCCTCTCCTGATGCACACCATGTGTGTGTGTGTGGGCATGTTCACTATGCATACGCTCCAACGTGTGACATCTGTGCATGCATGCAAGTGAGTAATGAGTCACGTGACGGTGTCATTTGTCATCTATTCTTCCAAGTGTAAAAATTGATAGTGCGTGACCAAACAGTGCATCAAATTAGACAAAAATCCTGTGTCTTCATGAGCACACTACCTTAACCGTGTTTGTGTGTGGAACCATGAGGATCTCAGTTTGCGCGGGGCTTGACATTTTTCCCTCGGAGTTGTTTCCAGCTAAAACACACACACACATACTTCAACAATCCCAAAAAGAGTATTTTCTTTGTTCTTTCCAAATGTTTGCAGAGATGCAATGCCAGACTGAGAGCTTTATCCCCCTCATGCTATCAATCCAGGATAAATACTCTCAAACTGAAGAAAAAAGGCTGCATGGTTTGAACATCACAAGCTGTGTGCACCCTTCTAAATGACTGCAGCTTTGTCAGCTGAGTTCTGTTCGGATGAGATCAAAAGACTCCACATAAAGGTCTCAAATGAAAGAAAGACAATTACATTTGAATAAACCATGTATATCAATGTAGAGTAGGGGGTGATTGCCATGAAATACTAAGTTCCTGACAGCTCGCCTGCATTTGTAAGTGGCTTCAAACATCATGTTCATATGCAGATAATTAGTTTAGAGCAGCTTGCTGGCAAAGTGCATCCGCAAAAATACACAGTTGGAGGGTTAAAAACACAGAAGAATGTTCTCAGAAACACTTGGATACACAGACCCAACTGGAAAGAGCTGGCTGCTCTGGTATGTGTGGGTTTTTTGTACATTTGGGATCCAAAGCTACTCCACTTTGACAATAGGGGGCTGGTCTGTCATTTCCATAAAATAACACTTCAATATATAGAATTAAGTGAAATTATAATATTGGCATCCATTTTCTGCCTGCTACCAGTTATCAGTAGCTGGACTCGAGGGGGAGAAGTCTAAGCGGAGATGCTCAACAATAGCATCAATGCTCTCCTTCTTGACCCCATGAAAGGGGGTGTTCCTGTGCTTGGATGGAGGAGATGCCAGAGGAATCTGGATTGGCCTCATTCAATGAGAAGGAGCCACAAACGTCCCATCCTGTCTCCAAAAGAGTGCTGCACTACCCTGGAGATGAAAAAAAATGTCTCCAAACCCCAAAACATATATGGATTGCACAGGCAGAGGCCTAAGAACCCTCAAGAACAGCTGGATTCCTTTCTCTGTTACTCTGGAGTACTTTCCCAATGTGAGGCAAAGAAGTGATTTTAATACTAGAATTTGTTTCTGGTAAAACCAAAGAGTTTGTCTGTTAAAGGTCTGTAGTGGAATAACCATAAGATGCCTTCATTAGTTCTTTAAGTTTTTACCAATATATCATGGATAAGTACTACTTTTTACTGTTTATATTTCCAAGTATTTTTTTTTATTTAAAGAGACATTACAAATATCTTGAGTTTGATATTGCTCTAACTGTGTGATGATTTTAAAACAGCAGCCATCGTGTCTACAGAAAAGGCAGAGTAAAGGGTTCATCTAAATTATTTGCCTCCAGACATGTGGAGCAAAAGGTTATCAAACACTCATTAACAGACATGTTTGGCATAGAAGCGCTGCCATAAAGAAGGTCAGTCCTACCCTCCCTTTACAATGACGAAGAATAAATCATTTTATATAGTTCTGCATGTTTTATTGGAACAAAACACAAAAATATTGAATTGCAAAATCTTGTATTTCTGAAAAAGTAATCATTAAATTGATGGAGGTAATTCATAATGATGAATCCTTGTTTAAAATGTTATGACCAGAATATGAAGGGATTTTTGGGGACCACATCTTGACAAGTGGTTTTCAAGGCTTAAGTTCAGAAACGGTTCAGTAAAAAAAAAAAAAAAAAAATATTAGACTGTCAGTAAGATACGATTAATTACAAATATGAGTATTGAAATCTGATGAGAGCACATGTGATCTGCTATTTGAAGTTTTCAATCTGTTGGTGTTTAGTCAGATTGAGCTTCTGCTTTTCAGTTTGTTTTTTTAGGAAGTAAGTTTCAGTCCATCCAATTTAGAAATTTTTATAGAGTTCTTTTCTTTTGTTAACTTTAGGTCATATTGGATTTCTTTCACTTTGTGTTTTTGAGATTACAGTCCAAAAGGGCAATGTCCAAATTTATAGCATTTATCAAAATCATCTAGATAATCATCTGTTACTTTTTATACTCATACTAGTACAGACTGATCTTAACGGTGTCCAAAACAGATTTTTGAAAATAAAGATTACTTTGTATTATTACTTTTCAAGTTTGTGGACGATGTGGAGTTTATAAAGAATCTTCTTTATGGCGGGATATCTCCTTCCTGGAGGGTGTGTCTCATTTTACTGGTTAAAATGGGGATTTTTTTGTTTGTTTTTTGTTTGCTTTTTAACCCCCAAAAAATGCTTTGTAAAAGCGCTCCCAGTGTTTTTCTTTTTTAAACAGGATTATGTCAGTTTAAAATAAGTAAAACAGCATCATTCAATGACATAGTTTCTGCAGAGCGGCAGTAGTCTATCTGAAATTCTCCTATGACTTGTTGTAGCAGAGAAGCCCCCTCCCTCATTGCTTAGAGTGCTCTGTTTACATGCTGTCCCGCTAGCTTAAAGGCTATCATACCCCCAACAAAAAATCCAGCTCAGATGAGGAAAACAAAGACGTTAATGGATCTAGTCGTCTACGAGTGGATGCATCAGAATGGAGTGGAGCTTGAGGTCTTTCTGTAGCTTTTACGTCATGACTACAAGCTCTTTCAAACAGCATTTTTCATCTGATTCACTGTGATTTGGATAAAAAAAATACCCAGAAAAACAATTTAGAGCTTAATTTTTATTTTACATGTCCATCATGAGAAAAGGGCCACAAGAGCTTATTAGAAACAGGAAAAACACATTAATTGTTAAATAATTATTGATTTAAAAAAAAAACATACAATCCTCTGCAAAACATTTTTTGTAATATATTCATCTGCATTTAGCACTTAAAAAATGTTGTCTATGCTCTACCATCTACAGTTTATCATGTGTTGTGGAGGCTATACAGTCCAGTTTGGGATGCCAAGGCCTCCCTTTTTGCCACCACTTTTAGCTCCCCTGGGATGACAACAAAGGTGTTGAAGGTTTACCCCCTCCAGCAGGTCCTTCTCCTGGTTAGACATGCCGGTAACACCTCACCAGTAAGTCCCGACGGCATTCTCGTCAGTTGTCCAAACCAGCTCGACTGGCTCTTCTGGCAGTGAAGGGGTTGCGACTCTTCTCAAAAGCTCCTCCCAGTTGGCTGCGCTTGGCAACCCATGTCTCCAAGGAGGACCCCGGTGCACCCTGTGAAGGAAGTTCCTTTCCACTGCTTGAATCTGTGATCTTTGCTGTTTGTTTACAGCCTACAGCTCATGATCGTAAGTCAGGACATGCAGACCCCTGCAGACGGCCGACCGATTCCTCTATTGCTTGCACACAAAAGGACCCAGATACCTAAACACATCCACTTGGGGAAGGGACTTCTATACTTCTATTCAGTATATTGCAAAACTGAATAACAGAAAATTAAATATACTAAAAAATCCTATATATTGTTTTAGCTTTAAATATGTTTTTGCTAGGGGGCTGCACGGTGGCGCAAGTGGTTAGCGCTCTCGCCTCACAGCGAGAAGGCCCCGGTTCGAATCCCGGCTGGGACCTTTCTGTGTGGAGTTTGCATGTTCTCCCCGTGCATGCGTGGGTTTTCACCGGGGACTCCGGCTTCCTCCCACCGTCCAAAAACATGCTTCATAGGTTAATTGGTGACTCTAAATTGTCCCTAGGTGTGAATGTGAGAGTGGATGGGTGTGTGATTGAGGCCCTGTGACAGACTGGCGACCTGTCCAGGGTGTACCCCGCCTTCGCCCTTCAGTAGCCGGGATAGGCTCCGGCACCCCGCGACCCCGAAAGGGACAGAGCGGTCAAGAAGATGGATGTTTTTGCTACAAAGAATATTCTTTTTTAGTTTAGTTTTAAAGTGTTCTATTAATACAATTATTTTTCTAAGCTTATTGAACTTATTCATCATTCTTTCATTGCACTCTTAAAGACGCCACAGCTACTTCATGGGTACAAGAATCTGTCCATTGCTTTGAGAAAACAAGGTCAGGTGTTGTGTCAAAGGTTCAACTATGTTTATTCTCATAATACTTTTATTTTTCCAATTTATGTGTTGTAATTTACTTAACATCTGCAATGTGTTAAATTTGTGTTTATCTTAACTCCCTTAGCTTAAGTTCAGCAAAAAAAGGTAGTTAAAAATGAAAAAAAAAAACAAAAAAAACAGTCACTTTGATGTTTTTTTTCAACTGGAGATCCATGTCATCCTTGAGGGTCAACCGTGATTGGAGCCAGATACATCAGCCTCAGCTCTGCTGGGAGCCAAAAAAATCTACAGAGAAATGTGGTGAATGTGATTTCTTTGAGTCAGTCCTCCTCAGAGCTCTGGTGGGGTGTATTTAATGTCAGCCCGACGAAGGAAGGAGCCTTCTGGGGGAGGCTGAGGGAGAAATTCACTAAGGAGGAGGGGAGAACAGAGGTAAGATAAAAAATAAATAAACAAATAAATAAATAGAGAGACAGAAAAACACGACAGAGTGAAGGCAAGTAGAGAGGGTGAAGAAATGAGACAAGGAGTGGTGAGAGATCACAGGACAGAGAGCTTCTTTGACAGCTAATGTGACATGCGTGACACCGGTTTAGCCTGAAGCCAAACTCCCAGGTCAGAGCTGTGTGTGTGTGTGTGTGTGTGTGTGTGTGTGTGTTTGTGTGTTGGCAGCTATGAAGAAAGATAAAGACTCACAGTAACATTCTGTGTTAGGATTTGCAATCACATGATGCCGCCTGCTGTCACACTTATGTCAAGCTGACTCCCGCAAACGGAAAAAACACACTTTCACACGTACACACAAAAACACTTTGCAATTCAGATGCCAAAAATACAAATGTGTGATTAGTTTTCAGCTGCAAAAACACTCGACTTCGCTAGTTGTTGTTTATGATTTTATTCATTTACTTGATTAAAAACCTACAACATTGCCTACCAACCAAGGTATTGAGTCAGGTTAAGATAATAAAGAGCGAACAGAGTTAATCATCAGTTAAAGCCTAAAGGAGCAGGTCCATAAATGCACAGTTTAACACAAAATAAAACATCAGTAGTTCAGGAGTTTTTTGAAAAAATACATTAAAAAACAGGATTTTGAGCACATTTTTTTATCTGTACGTAAAATCAGTATGTAAAAGTGCTCAACAAATACACAAGTTCATATACGATAACCAAACACCGTCTGGACAGGCTGCAGTGAGTACTGGCAGCTTTCCACACAGCGTCACACTTTAACATTCTCCACACCATAAAAAAGGTCAAAGGAAAAATCATGAGCTCCTGCCAGCATTCATATTTGAGTTTGATGATCTGTCGTTTGCATATTGACCCCTAACATCATCTTTACACGACAATTCTGAACTTTGGATTGTCACTGTTGATGCTGAGTTTTTGTTTTCATTTTTGTTTTTCAGTTTTTACAAATCACACAGTTGTTAAACTGCATCAAGGCTTTTGTGCTGCTCAGATTTTTCTGCGTGGTCTTAAAAGAGCAAAGTTAACATTCAAAAAGGTTTTGTATTTCAAGAGTTGTAAGACTAAGACTGGACAGCAAATGGCATTACACTGAGTTATAATTGAATTTGGTATTTGGCGCATTGTCTTTTGTTCAGATCAACAAAAGAAGTCTCATATATCATGGATTTATCTCCACTGTTCTTTGAAGAGCTTTTACCTTGCTGGACTGTGATCACAGAATGGTTTTAGTCTGGACTTTTAGTGGTCCATTGTAATATTTCTCCCTCTTTTTATTTAGTCTTTCTGTTGTTAGTTTGTTTGAGACTATTACCTTTTATGCAAACATTGACCAGAGTTGAGACTGAACCTTTAAAGCTAAAAAACAATAAAAAAAAATGTGGAGATAACCACAGACAACCAAGAGTAAATCTCAAAACACGAGAAGGAGCCACTCAGCCGTCTTTAGTACCAGGATAAAGTTTATGATCAACTCAATGACTTAAATAACAGCATCTCCAATGTCAGATAATCTTGACTTGAATCTAGAGTTGGTTTTAAATTGGGGAAGGAGGCCAAAACTGTTGGTACTTTCATCTGCTTTGGTTTGCTTTCACATTAACCCTTTAACTGCCTGCTAAACCAAACGGTGGGAAACATTTAGAAAACATTTTTTTTTTTAAATATTGATTGTGTGTATTATTCCCCAAGGTACGGAGCATTTTTTCTGTTAATTTGATTTTTAGGAAAAAAAAAATCTTTTTTACTTTAATTATTTTTTTTAAACTTTGATGTCCACTTAGGAGCGCCGTACCAATGCAATAAGCAGAGGAAAAAATACCTTTAAGTGGTGTTTATTGTTATTTTTTTTTCTTTTTGTGTAGTTAAAGGGTTAAGGTGGACCAAACCTCGAGAAAACTTCAAGCAGTAGCAACAGCAGCTCGTTCAGAAGGCGTAAGGCCTGAATGGAGAACAAAAAGCATTCTGAAGATGAAGACTATCCAGTCTTGCTAGTCCTCGTATGTTTGTATTTATTTATTTTTTTATTGCTTTACTATCACGTTTAAAGACAAATGCTTTTTCAACCGTTCATTGATTCATGTTTCCTCAAGATTGTACTTTGGGTGTTTTTATTTTTATTTTCAAAGTGCACAGCACGTGTCTATTTAGTGTCTTTAGCCTTGTTTCCACTGAGTGATCCGGTCCGATCCGGTCTGGTATTTTCAGGGTTTTCATTGTAAAATGGGCCCATAAAACAGTATCAAACCTTCCTCCTGGGGGAAAAGTGGAATGAAACAGTTGGGGCGGAGCCTCAGTAACCACCCATTCATTGGCAAAAAGTGATGACGACTTTAGAAAGCACCAAAATAGCGCTCATTTAAGCATTTCCAATGTTAAGAAACGTTATCTTAAACGGTTAGCTGGTTTTTGTGTTTCTATGAGTCTATATTTAAAATATCTGTAAACAACAACAAGGTCATTTACAATGCCATACTGTACCAGGCATGAAACAAGGCTTTAGGTTTACCCTGATTTGTATCATCAGTTTCTCAGTCTAAATTCACTCCAGAGCTTAGTTTTTCAGACACACCTCGTTTGGTCTGCATCAGTTCAAATGAGCTTTCACACCCACCAAATGTGTTGTGTTGATAACTAGATGCCTAATATGGGGTGGTGGTTAACTACCAATCATCTCTCAGGTGTTACTTTCACAGCCAAGGTCAATGTGTTTTCATGAAAACCTTCCTTTTTAACTGCACTATTGTACGTTTGAACAAGATCATTAAAGACTTTAGCATCTGGCATAAAGCTTTGAAGTGAAAGTAATAAAATCTAAGGACTAAATGGATTTGTATAAGTTGTTCTTATTTGCTGCCAACTGTGTGATGGAATTTTAAATGATTTCCCTCAAAGTTTGTAGATTGTTGAGCAGCACCAGCTGTCCAAGGATTAATACCATAGCACAGATCAAGCTTCAGCTCAGCGAAATGGCAAAAAGTCTGCTTCTATAGAGGTCCTCACTCTTGACAATCAGAAATAAGCAGAATCTGCTTGATACTGTGATTCTTAACTAGAATGAGGGCGTTGCATTTAGCTATAGCTTTGTTCAGTGAATGTTGGCACTCTGGAAAATGTCATGAGTTGTTCATGTGAGGTTGTTTTATGCCCAGTCTTAAGAACCAGATATTTTTCATATGTCGTAAATATTAAAATGATGACGAGACAGATGATCTTTGCCCCAAAAGCATGGCATAATAAGAGGTTTTCAGACCAACTTTTCAGAGGGAACTAATATCCAGAAAGGACATCTGAGTGGTTCGTGCGACGCCACAGAATCGGGTTTCATGGCTTTTCAGTCATGCATCCAGTTTTTTTTTTTTGCTTCAGTTTTTGGTACCTCCTCAGGCTGTGGTGGACTTGTTGGTCATGCGGGAGTTGCTCTGGTCGGAGGCTCGCTCAGAAACTTTAAGCTTCATACACGACTGCTTCTCATCCATTAGCATCTCTGGAGGAAGGCACCAGCAGCACAGACACGACTGGAAAGAGTGGAGACAATGCCAGAGAATTATTCACCTTTGACCCAAAAAATGTTCTCAATCATTTAATATTTCTAAGTTAAGATCAAGTTGCAGCAAAAATGTATTTCTATTATAAACTACACTTATGCGCAAGCCAATAGTTTGATATAATTACAAGTGATCTAAAATTGTAAATAGGTGTCTCTTTTGCACCAAGCGAATAAACTGTTTTTATATAAAAATCTAAACAAGCTAGTTTATTTTTTTAAAAATCATTGCATCATGAAAACTGCCCGTTATCAATGCTGTCGTGTTTTGCAGCTGCAGCAGTTGTTAAAATAGACATCATGCTGTTTTTATTCTTTAGTACATTTGGATTCATGATAAAAATCTGCATGATGCCACTTGCAGGTTAGATGATGTTATTTTTGTTT
>NC_050528.1:23617569-23644192 GCF_002922805.2 Oryzias melastigma
CACTTGCAGGTTAGATGATGTTATTTTCATTTTTTTATAATTAAATATTTTCCTAAAAAAAGGGAAATGTGATGAGGTCCATATGGGGAAATCATCTTGCATGATGTTTGTGCATGATGTTGCATTATACTTTCATCATATTTATTAGTCAAAACAGAGCCAATATGTTCAAAGTTGTTGGGCAAGTGAAACCCTAATGATAGCTTACAGTTCTTGTCTAGTTTTAATTAAAGTTTAAAGATCTCCAAGCACAAACTGTAGAAACTTAACTGTATTAAATTTAGGAAACTCCAAAAACATTGCTCCAGGCTTTTTTTTCACAGCTCTACTCTGATATCTGAAAGACTTTGTGTCATATAATTCCACAAATATATATTTTTTTCTCCATGATCATGCTTACAATGCTTGGCACTTCTGTGTTTTGAAAAGGACACTATTTACACGTCACTGCCAAATCCGAGTCGTTGATTGGTCAAAGTTCAGCTGGTTTGACGTTGAAGCTGGTTGAACTTTTGTTTCAGTGAACAACGGTTTGTATGTAGGATCTGAGAACGAACCTAAAAATTGACTGTATATAGAGAACTGGACTGAGTGACTGCCTCCCCTCACATTCCAAATAGGATCTACCTCCAGGTTCCAAGAAGCCAAAATACCACAGAGTATTGAGAAATAAACAGTGATTCCGTTTGTCAGAATAATCACTCTTGCTCTGATACATGTTCTCAACAAATTATTGCCAATCCAAATTTTTTTAAAGATTCTTTTTCTTCATCACAAGTTCTTCAAGTTCTAAACTGACCAATCAGATGCTTCAGTTAAAGCATGCTGAACCCACCTTGTGTGATTGACAGATTCTCCTGAGGCCCTTTCATTGGTAGAACTGTGGACTACAAAGAAGCTTACCCCTGATTGGCCACGATATTTGCCATTGAAACATTGACTCAGACCGATCACCGACATCTGGCTCCAACATTGTGACTATCGTATCGTGAAAAAATGGCAACTGAAATGGCTTCATTTTGCTGGTGCCGATGGTGGTATTTTCAATGTGTGACATCACAACCGCTAAGTCCAGTTCTCTACATACAGTCAATGGTAGCGACTTGTGAACCAGGGGCGGAGCTACGGAGGGGTATCTGACCCATAGCAGAAAGCTTTGGTTCACCACTTGACCCCTAAATTTAGAGATAATATTATTATCATATTAAAAAAAGATTAAAAAAAATATAAATGTAAGCTTTTTTAAGCATTGGTAATATCACCTCACTTAAAAGAACTGCTGTTTTAAAATTATTAACAGTAACAATGATAAAAGTGCTGGAAATACTTATATTTGATCTTTTCATTTGTAACTTTCCACTCAGTTGTTCTCATTTGCCACCCATTCAAAGTCGTCTACCCCCCTTATAAAATGTTCTAGGTCCGTGACTGCCGTGAACTCAAGAGTTTTGAACACAGAACGTGCGTTTACATCAACTTTTCACTGAACAAGAGTTCCTTCGGCCAGTGTGAATGTAGCTCGAGTCCTTTTTGCAAATCAGGTAAATGTTCCAAAAAATTTGCTTCATGTATTCCCAGCAGAAAACCACTAATGTAGAACTCTACCAAAGTAGTGGTTTTCTTGTACAGTTATTCTGGATAGGCCTGTAATATTGGAATGCATGTCAATGTTGCAATTGTTTAGATATTTCTTTCTGAACCAAAGGAAAAGATAAGAGAAACAAATTAAACAAAATAATCCTTTGATTTTCAGATCGGAATGAAAGTAGGGTTTACTGGTTACCCATTGAGAGTAGCTTACCCTAAAGCAGCTCTTGAAGCGTTTGCTGACCATGTAGAGGGCGATAGGGTTGATGCAGGAGTTGATGGATGCCATGTTAATGCCAATGTAGTCCAACACCAAAAAGAAACTGAATAGCAAACAGAGACATATTATTCTTTCTTTGAGTTAGGTCAAACATGTGGTGAAGGTTTGCCCCGGTTTTTCCTGGAGTGTGAGAGGCGGAGCTTCTTCTTACATACCTGAGCAGCTCGCAGCGGTTTGGATCTTCCTCATTATAGATGGTGATCTTCAGAATGCGACTCAGGTGAAGGGGAAGCCAACACAGAGCGAAGACCAGAACCAGGCAGAACACCGTCTTAGCCACCTCCCTCCGCTGAACACACATAAATCACAGTTTGACACTGAAAGTCTGGTTGTGCGATCTGAGCCTCCATGGAGTCATAAATTAAAGAAAAAAAATGCCTTTTAGGACATTTAAAGTCCTTCTACAAGTTTAGATTTATTTATCTATTTACATTTTTAGTTTTTTAACTTTCAGCTGGAATTTGATAAAAAAAAAAAACAACAATTACAAAACAAAGCTGCTTTCACCTGCTTGAGGTGGTCACTGAGCGCAATCTGGACGCCATTCTTCTTCCTCAGCATCTCACAGGTCATCAGGGTGTAGAAAACGGCAGTGCAGGCCAACGGCAAGCAGAAATATGCACCAAACAGCCACCAGTCCTTCGCTGATTTATAAAACTGCACAGGGAGAAGAGAAAAATTGAATTATGCTCCAACATCTGTGCTGGAGAACGGCAGCATGCGGGGCTGCAGATTTAGTGGAGTGTGGTCTCAGTCTAATGTGGAATGAAGTGGGAGGGCTCGAGGGTGTGTTTCAAGTTGTTCCTGACAAACTTGGAGGAATTGATTTATCAAGACCTCGGTGGATTTGAAGATGGGATATTTTTTGTAATTGATGAATCTTCGGAACACACACACACACGCGCGCGATGTGTCTGCAGGTTTTAGACTTCTGTATTCTACCTTCTGTGAACTGTATCTAACTCCTATCAGTTCATGAAGCGGTGACAGCACAGCTGTGGGAGCTAGTGAAGTGTGCTTTTCACACAGCAGGTTCATGTCTCTGTGCGTTCAGCTTTTATTCATCATTCAAGTGGGTACAGCTGTGTCAATACCTAGTTTTTACCATCAAACTAAAAAAAAAATATGTTTATTTGTGCTTACCTTCATAAAGTCTGTTTTCTGCATGGGGTGCAGCAAACAGATTCTCAAGTGTTCTCCTTTGTAGTACATGGTGATCATGTCAAAGGCTATTGCTTCAGGCACTGCCAGGATGATGGATAGTATCCAAATAAGTGCTATTTCAATAGCCATCCATTTTGGGACTCCGATCCCTTTGATTCGACTCCAAGATGCCACAGCCCGATACCTGGACGAATGAAAAAATTGAGTTATTTAAAAAAATATTCGAGTTTATGACCACTTGCATCTGAAGAAGGTCACGATGGACCTTGAGCTGCGAACCTGTCGATACTTAAAGCACACAGACTCAACACGGTAATCCCCACGGAAGCCTTCTGGACAAACGGCACCAGTTTGCACAGGGTCACCCCAAACGGCCAATCTTCTGCCAGGAGCTGGGGACAAACAGAAACGGAGAGGGCTGTTGAACGTCCCGTTTAGACCAAATAAGCATAAAACTGATGGGATTGCAACGTCAACACTGTGGCTTTCCCCTGGGAGGCCCCTGTGCTTCAGTTTGACCTCTAGACTTTATGACCAAGTCAGGTATAGTACCTCCTAAGTACAGCTAAGTACTACTGAAAATGGACAACACCGAGGGGATTTTTTCTCTGCCTTCCTTGGCGGGCAGCTGGAATGCAAGTGGAAAATCAATTGGAATCATATGCGATGCTAAATCTCGGCATACCAGCCCATGTGCAGCGTGCGATCTCCACTATGTAACCACAACCTGCTGTTTCAACGCACTCACCTCACATTTAAATATACTGATTTGCCGGTCACACACAAAATGAACCCAACATGCCAGGAGACGTTGAGGGGATAAAGGAGCTCAGAAACCAGCGGAGTAATAACATTTCTGAAGTTGGAGCTCCGCTTTCACCCCTGGTGTGTATTTGTGTGTGTGCACACTTGATTATGTGAAGAGTGTTAGGAATGTGCGTGTTTATTTAAATACTCTTATGGGGACCACCTGACAAGACACCACATTTAAGGACATCCAGGAAACAGTCCTTCGGTTGAAATTCAGAATCTTTGTCGGAATTTAAAGTTGAAATCATTATTACCTTATAAACATTGATGGGGATCCCGATGATAATGTGCAGCAGGTCTCCAAGAGCTAAGCTTCCGATCAGGATGTTGGGCCCATTCCGCATGCATTTATTCTTATAGATGATCCTCAAAAGGGTAGAATTCCCAATGATCCCCACGACAAAAACCAGGCAGGACACCACCGTGTTGATGTACTTGAAGGTATCCCGGATTTCTGTGGGTCCAGTGCACATGGGAGGTTGACTGCGGCGGGGCAACGACATGTTCGGCCTCACTGGGCCCTGAACGTCCCGCTCCACGAGCCCGACTCTCTGGGTGACAGCCAGAACCGACTGGATGTTTTTCTTCTTTGGCTCCAGTTGTCCACTGACCACAAGCAAATGAGTCACCAAAAGAAGTAACTCCAAGCCCCGCAGACGAGTCTTCATTCTTAACTTTGGTTCTGAGCGTGACTTAATCCTACACTGCTGATCCACTTTGTTGCTCCTGAAACAAACAAAATAAATGTATCCATTAATGTGATTGCTAGTTATAAGGAAGTGGGGATTTTTCTGTAAGAATGACTGTAAAAAGTAGATGGTTCCGATGGATAAAACAACTTTTTTATTTTGAATCAGGTATGGATCTTATGTTTTTAATGCTCCAATTGAACAAAAAACCTCATACATCTTTTTGTATTTAGTTTGAGATGAAAAAAACTGTGTTTTGGCTAGAAAAATCTCTGTTATAGTTGTCCCAGAGCTAAAATTTTTTTTAAAAAAGTATTGTTTTATCCAGTCTAGTCCTACACCTTTACTATAATGTTACCATTATTAGTATGAGTAGAGAATTTGTAGTTAAATTAATGATGTGATGGTTAACTTATGGACATGCCAAATCATTGTTTTTTACATAAAATTCCCCTGAAAGAAGAAAAACAACAAATTATAAACTTGCTGATATTCAGCGGTGGAGCAAATTTGGAGTAAACATGAGTATCATTATTGACAAAGATTAAGAAATCATCAATAGAAGCTTCTTTAAACATTGCAAAAATAAAAAAACAATATTTTTAAATTCAACTTTAACTTTATTTGTATTGCATTTTTCCTGCTAACGAGCATCTCAAAGTAATTCCCACAATAAAATAAATAAAAATAAGACAAAAAATAGTAGTTCAAATAGCAATCATAATAAAAAGGAAATACAAACACATTAAAACCCAGTACACATACACAATCAAATTAATTATTTTTTAAAATGTATAAAGTCAAGTTAAAACATGTTGACATGTAAAAACTACCTAAAAGCTACACTAAAAGGATGAGTTTACGTCTTTTCTTGAAAACCATAAAAGCACCTCAGCTAAAAGAACTGCTATTTTACTATTAATAACAACAATGTATCTACCTTTCCAGAGTCTTATGCCCCCCTCCCGCCCCTCAATATGAAATGTTCTAGCTCCGCCACTGCAGTTTGTAAAGTTAAAATAAAACTTCATTGAGAGTTCTTCACTGGGGTTAATTCTCTGTTCTTTCAATATGTTTCATATTTGTTTGTAGGTAATGAACTACTGTAAGCAGGAATAATCTTTATAATTTTAATTAATCAATCACTTTATTCATATAGCACGTAGAAGCAACCAAAGTGCTGAATAAGAAGTCAAAAATAGATAAAAACACTGTTTAATTAAAATGTTCTAGTAGCCAAAAAACAATTTTAAAATACACTGAAATCTAATTTAACTTGAATTTAGTCATTTCAACATTTCAATTTTGAGATAAAATTAAGTTTTAAATGAAGCGTCAAGATTTTTCCTGATAACTCTGATAAATAAAGTTCAATGTTTTTCCTACCTTTGAGACCCAATAATGTCAAAGTTCCTCAGACGCTCTCACGGCCTCTGAAAGATTCCTGAATCACAGGGAGGCAGCCAGAGCGGTGCCAGTCCAGTCATCTCCAGCGCGCGCAGTCCTCACAGGGACAGATGTGGCTTGTTCTGGTCGTCTTCTTCTGACTCCCGGGGCTCGGAGAACTGTCTCAAGAGTCTGCAGGGTTGATCCTGGCCCCTCCGACCCCTCCTCTTTTTATGTAGAGGAGGGGTTAGTGGAAGACAGAGGAAGAGAGGCCGGATCATCACAAGGTATTCAGTGTTACCAAAGCGCCCCGATTTTTAGACAGATGGCTCTAAGTTACACATCTGCTCACAAAGAGGAACATTGTTTGCTGTCAGTTTGTAGTGTTAGAATTATATTGCTGCAATAAAAAATTTACAATGCAATAATATAAAATAACGATCTAATTTTGTCCGACTTTGTTTTTTTTATTTCATATAGATAAGTAAATGACAATCAGTAGTCTTTATTTGACTGCTTATTTTTATTATTTAAAATTATTATGATGATGGTGACGACTATAATAATGATGATTATAAGTGATCTGATGGGTACATTTTAAAATATTTAAATTTAACACACAAATTTTGGCTCATCTTCCATTTTTAGGTAAATCCTTAGCATTGCATTCTGATAAATAGATTTATTGGTTTTATTTCCAAACAAAATTGATCTTTTTCTGCAAAAAAGCCAAATAAAAGGAAAATGAAGATGATCTTAATAATAATTTCGAGACTGGCGATTTGATTTGTTGGTTTATGGTTTTTATCTATCCTCCATCTCCTCCCATTAATACCCCAGTTGCTGACTAAGTTAGAAGAGTTTTCTTTTGATAAACGATAACATTTTACATTTTTAGAAGTTAGTTTTGATGCTCCAGTCTAGAAAAGGCTTATACTTTAGAGACCTGATCCTCCTCCTGAGCAGAGAGCAGCTGGGGATTCCTCATAGAGGAGCTGGAGGAAGTTGCAGGAGACAAAGAGGCCCGAGTGTCCCCACTCCCGACGCGGAGAAAGCAGTTAGAATAAAGGATGGATGGCATTTCTGCTTTTCTCTATGATTCTCCCTCCTCTGGCCTGGTTTTGATCCTCTCCCTGAGGCTCGCAGGCTCAGAGCAGAGTCTCACTCACGGGCCAGATGACTGTAAAAGCCAGATGTGTTTCTTTCATCAGGACCATAGTAGATTCTCCACCACGATTGTATTTTTTCATTGTACATCTGTTATAAGCTCATGAGTGGAGGAGAAAGGTATGATTTGTTATTAAAAGTATTCAAGAAACCCAACTCCCTGCTTGCTAAGGCATTTGATCTGAGATGAGTATGAGTTGCCAACACAGGCAGTAAAAAATGATGAACTACATCGCTCTTTTTTATAACGTGAAGCAGATAAAAGAGTGGAATATTACAGATGTTGACCAGGTGCTGGCTTCAAATCCCCCAAACTTCTGTGTCAACTTGTTTTCTGGATTGCTGGTCATTCAGGTTCTCAGCTAGATTTGACTAATGGTCAATATTCTGGCTCTCTAATTCATTTCTTTAGGGACTGGTCACAATTTTTAGAACAGCTTAAGCTTAAGATATATTTTATGAAGATGATGCAGTTTGTTTATTAAAGTAGGCTTATGAGAAATTGTCAGAAACAGCCAGACAGCTGGTTCCACTTGCAGCAGGTTCATTTTTTCAGGCAAAAAAACAGGCACATAAAGTCCATAGAGCTAAATCAGACTCAGACAGAGGTCAATCACGAGCATGGGAGCATCAAAGAAGAGACAATAGATGTCAGAGTCCATGTGAGGGTCAGGGCAGGCAGCAGCCAATCAGAGATAAAGCAGGGTCATAAACAGAAGATCAGGTCCAGATAGAAACACTCGGTAATGCAGGTGGGATGGCTCAAGCAATCCTTTGCACTGAGTGAGGCTCTGGGCAGTGCTCAAGTATCATGTGTGATTGGCATTGAGTGTCAGCTGACCTGCATCTGGAGAGTGTGTGCTGGGTATTCTGGGAGATATAGTGAGTTCAGTACTCTTGAGACAGCTCCCGCCGGTGACCAGAGGGAGAGACAAAGCACTGACTCCTGACAGAAGTACAAAGGCAGCTGGTGAAATGCTTGAGAATTCAAAATAAGTAGGTAGAGAATGTATGCTAGGAAAACAATATAATTTACTAGTAATAACAACCAGTTGTGTGACTTCAAATGTCAAACACGGAGGAGGAAGTATCATGATTCTGCTGGTTCCTGGCTCTATGTGCAAACAGGAAGGTGTTCGGGTTCTTTGTGTGTGTCTGTGACTATCCTGCAGCAAGGACCCCAAACATCAGTCCTCAACGCGTTTTCACTACCAACGCGTCATATGTGGACGTGTGGTTCAGACGAGTGTCCCCAGCTCAGTGTTTTTTGACATGTTGGCTGTTCCCATTAAACTAGAGGTCTCCAACCTCGGTGCCACGAACTGGTGCTGGTCCAAGAGTCGCGTGGTACCGGGCCACAGACAGTGAAAAATGCATACACTGTTTAGGAGTCCCCAACCCTTGGGTACTGGGACCAGTACCCTAACCCAGTACCAGTGCCCTAACCCTAATCCTAACCTGGTACTGGAACACTAACGCAGTACCAGCGCCCTAACCCTGACCCAGTTTCACATTACTGCGTCTGGTACGGTGTCCTGAGGGTTAAGGACCCATGATTTAATGGGAACACCCAAAACGTATGTTAATAAATGAAGAGTTGGGAGTAAGGATGTGTAACAGTTCTAGCTTTGTAAGAAATACTTTGGGCACAATAGTTGTTCGACAGGAAAATGGATTGACAAAATGTAATATCTTTCAATTTAATGAACTCATTTAGAAATATTACACTTAAAAAAGCATCAGTTGGTCTGATTTAAAAATTTGTATTTTTTATTTTTTGCTCTTCAGTACCTGTTTTTTTTTCCGGTTCCGGGTCACGAGCACTAATTGTCTTCTTTTTACGAGAATATCTTGACCTTTACTGCACTAGCAAATGAAGATGATTTAATTATTTTTGTATTATCATAATTCATGCACAAAGTGTCTTTTTTTTCTATGAGAATATTAGATTATTGTTTGTGTAATATGCAGTAATGATTACTGAAAAGTTTACAATCACTATGGTATTAATTTTCTTTACTGATTAATATAAATGATTTGTCGTGGATGCTTTGAAACTTGATCACATCAATGACATTAATGATCCTTAATGGACTGATTTTATTAATATTTGATATTAAGTCCTGAACTGGATATTGATAATTCATGTAGAGAAAATGGTCGAGTCGGGGTGGGATTATATAAGTTCGCTTCCTTCCACTCCCTTTCAAGTGATCAACTTGTGATTTATTAAGTGATATGTTATGTATGTATTATGACCTGATTGCTTGAAATAAACCATTTCATTCATTCATTCATTCATTCATTCATTCATTCATTCATAGCTGGTCTTAATTCACCTGCAATATATTACTGCCATGCATGCCTACTGTTTAAAAAATATATCCTTATATCATCTTATTCTAATTGTTGATTTAATTTGCATCTGTAACATATGTATTCTTTATAAACTTAGTTTAAAAGGCTGAAAAAAAAACATATCAACCACCTCTTAAGTATAGAGGATCTGTGGATGAGCAAATTTCAAATTTCCAGTTTATGAATTTTCATCCTTTCGGCCTGATTTACTGTCCATTTCTGTGTCGGCCTGCAAGCTTTCCTTCCTTTATTGTGTTTTATGTCTAAAACACTTTGTTTGTCACAAAAGATGTTTTTGAAAGAAAGTCTCAGCGAGGGGAAGACCTTTGGATTTAGCTCATGTAAAAAAAAAAATAAATAAAGAACACTAAAAACTTCATTTCTAAACTTAAACAAAGGAAATAAAAAAGAAAGTTGTGAAATTTAAGGGTGTGGTTGAACTATTAGACAAACAGAGAAAACTGGTCTTTTGGTGCTTTTATATGTATTTCTTGGGTGTAGTCCTGCATTTGTTGCATTTTATCTTAAAGATTTTTCTAAATAATTCCCTAGAATTCTACACCAGTTTCCTTGTTCATATTTGCTATTTTTAAAAACACTTGACTGTACATTTTTTACCGAATGTACAAAGATATCACTTCAAGGATCCTCTAAGTTGACTTTTTCATGTAACAGGGAAAACATCACTTTTTAACCTTATTTTTCAGACCCTTGCCTTATCTGTGTTAATGTGGAGTTCCTCCTTCTTTTCTCCAAACATCTGCAAAGCTGGTTTCTCCAGGGTCATAAAATGTTCACAAAGTGTTGAATTGTTGTGAACAAGCCTAGATTTTATACCATCGGTGTCAACGTGAGGGCGGCTCGCTCAAACACTCCATGATCCTACTGAGGATGCTCTGTTGGAAGCAGGACGTATTGATTTACAGCTGAGTGACTGGTTTATGTGCATATGTCTGTTTGTGACTGAGCCTTTGTCTTTTGGAACCAGAGATGGCCGAGTGGGCTACGCCTGAAGCTTCATCAATTGAGCTGTGGGTTAAAGAGAGTAATTAACTGCCCTTTTACAAGGACTATAAAACAAGCATGTATATGTCTAGATCAGAGAGCCCTTCAGCTAAAGTCCTACAGCTGGTGAGGTTTAGATGAACACAGAAACATCGCAAAGCTGTCAAATAAAAAAAAAAAACCTTAAACATTGAAACACTTTCAACTAGTGCTGTCATGCAATTCATTGTTTTGTGTGATTAATTAATAATGATCTGTAATTAATCTAATTAGTCTATTTTATTCTAATCTAACGTTTGCTGTGACAAGCCTTGCTTTGAGGTAAATTCATTTAAATTTGTGACATTGTTTCACAGAAAAGATCTAAAAACAACAACTAAAAAAGTAGCTTTATAAAGTGTTCCTAATATAACAGGCTTCCAACCTTTACTTTTACACCCCCAAGGGGTAATATTTTCAATCTAAAACAAGTAAAAAAAAAAGAAAAGAATTAAACATTGAGTTCAGAGAGCTCTAATTAAACACATAAAAAGTAGGAACACTTTTCAAAGTAATCCAAAAAATATTGACCCCAAACTTCTTTTTAATACCATGTGTTAACGTACCTTATTTCACTATTTACTATCCAATGCGATAAGTCTTCTATGTACCCCATTAATTTACGATAATGAACACCTCGTCGGGCTTTATCACTCACATAATAGATATGAGTCGCAGCATTGTTGGGGTTAGTTCTGTTAGGAACTATAAACAAAAACTAACACACTTATTTGTCTGTAATACTTGTCTGCTATTAACATAATAATTTGACACCCCTACTTTTAACTGATAAAGCAAAATTTTAAATCAGCTTCACATTTTAGGCAGAATTCTTCCTCCATGGCATCTCCCTAACCCTCCAATTATGAGGGCATTTGAGGCAGTAGTGGTGTCCGAAATTGTTTTTTTAAGGGTAACCCATAGGGACATTTTATTGTGTATCCCTCCGCCGGGATGGTGAATCGGGTCTCATTGAGGCGCAGAGAAGAACATTTTTTCCACGTGGGTGTTCTCTGAGGTTTACATTTACATGTAAGTAATGATTTTTTTTTTTTTTGTTTCAGCTTGACTTTTTAAAGTTATGAAACTGAAGTACTTTCCAAACGCTGGCATCTACGCGCTTATGTAGCTGACCTGCAAATAATGATGACGTCATCGAGGGGAAGTGTCGTCTGAAATTGAGGACTCTATTTCTCCATAACTCTCCGCCTGGAGGGCTAAATGAAGGGGTAGGGTAAGAATTCAAATTCAGCCTTAGTGTTTTGAGGCAATGCAACTGTTGTGACAATGTAACTTAAAAATGAACAATTGTAGTCTTTTGGACTATAAGTCGCAGTTATTTTCATCATTTCTTAATAATTTCAAATTTGACAAATTACAGACCTTTTGCTAATTGCTACAATGTTTATTTTTTTCAGTGTAGCACCAGCCTTGGCAAAATTGTTCTAAAGCGACAGACGAAGAATTAAACAGATTTAGAATGATATAAAGAGCTTAGTACACTTGTTAGCATGTTATTTATGTTATAGTTATCTGAAAACATGTTCATATTTTGTGCTAAAAGACTAGCCACTCATTTAATTCCTTTATGTATTACAAAGCTAAACTTCAGTAGTGTTTAGATTTGGGGGAGGGAACCCCTCCTCTGCAAGGGTGTTCCGCATCGCACTGAGCTGAGGAGGAGAAGCGCTTTTCTTCACGTGGGCGCTCTGAAGCAGAGAAGTTTATATTTAAATGTAAGTAGTGACTTTTTGTTTAGCATGACTTTTTTTAAAACTATAAAACCGATGTAGTTATGTATTTTCGGGCGCTAGGATGTGTACGCTAACGTAGCTGACCAGCGACTTTTGATGATGTCATCAAGTGGGAGTGATGTCTGAATTTGAAGACAATTATTTCATAACTCTACGTTTGGAGGGATAAAAGTAGGTGTAGGGGGAAGTCGTAAGCCTTAGTCTTTTATTATTATCTATTTTCTTATTATGATTTGCATTTTCAGAGGAAATGTTCGCACTTGTCCCTGTATTTTTTTTTTAATCTCCCAAAAGAGCATCTTATTTTTTTTCTTCTTCATTTTTAATTTTCTGGTGACCGCAACTGATATACAACTTATCTGAAAAATCTAGTAGATGTTTTATTTGCCTTTTCTGCATCAGAAAAAACGATAATCAAAAAAAAAAAAAAAAAGCCCAATTGGGACTATTTCCTGATAATACTCGATCAAACCCTGATTTCCTGTATGCAGGAGGTATGCAATGAGCTTCATCCAGTGTGGGTCCTTGGGCAAGACACTTTGTGCTATTGCCTTAATATGTAGCCACAAGGTGGCCCAAGTCTGGGTCTGTACTGATCCCGAGCTCGGAAAAAATACAGGATTGTGTCAGGAAGGGCATCCGGTATAAAAATCTCCCAAAACCTCCTGTGGGAAGCAGGGAACGCTACTTTGCTGTGGCGACCCCTGAAGGCAGTATGTAAGCAGTATGTGACAAATGATGCATTCTTTATCAGTATTATGATAGAATGAGCTCCTGGGGTGTAAAGCTGTTCTGCTTCTTTGCCTGTGGAAAGAACTGGCAGTTTCTTGCATGTCTTCTTTCCCTCCCCTCTCTGTTTTCACACTGCACGCTGGAAACATGAAAGATATTGGCGTTCTTGCTTAAGTTCAGCTTGTTTTTGCTGGGTGAGTCCGATCAGACAGACACTATGCTTTCTACGGAGTTTGATATATGTTGTGTTTTTCCTCTAGGTTTCCCCCTCTGGAGTCCCCTCAGCCTGTTTTTGTTACACCCTCATTGGCTGAAGCTCAACCCTGGATTCATCAGCGCTTGCCTGTCTGGCTCCTCCAGAGTATCAAGGATGCTAGACCTCCAAAATCTGTCTGGAGCGTTGCTTGGCGAGGCATTTTGTGGTGAGGAAATCTCCCAGAGTTGAAATTATTCTGTACAGAGAGCAGCCTGCTTGGTGCGGGAATGTTTTTGTAGCATTTTCTACAGAAAGAGGTCATGCAAGATTCAGACATCAAAAGTTTGCCCCCAATAGATGTAAGACTGGAGAAGCTGCCCCAAAACTCGATACTACATGGATTACTCAAACTGCAGAGATGTTCATTCAATTTTGCAACAGAAACTTTTTGAAGGGTGTAAACCTCAACTCTTCTCTGTACATTTTCATCAATAGCTAATAGAAATGACTGCTCTTAACTTCACCAAACTGAGGAGGCCTTTTTCACTTGACCTAATGCATTTTGACTCCTTGTTATCATGAAAACAATTACAAATTTGGGACTTTATAACACCCTTTTCTACTTAGCAATTAACTCTTTACAGACTCATTCCAAGTATATTTTAATAATAAAAATAATTATAGATTGGATTTTTCTGTGCTTGTTCTGGTACTTGTAATGTGTATCCATTATTTATTCACCTCTCCTTCAAACTCAGTGATGGTAAGTCACTGATGTGGGAGTGATTGCCAGTACGCTCCCAGAGCTAGGGCTGACGTCAACCACCTGAGGCACTGCCACCCATCTATTTTAAAGTGTTCCCAGCTGTCTTTTAATTATATTTATGCTGTTTTAAGCTAAAATAAAAACAAAAAAACTTGTGTCATTCGTTAAAAATGCCTTTAAGTTGTGGGAAATTTTTGCATGGAGTAAGATGGGCCCCATTTCCCATCATCCATTTGTTTACAGGCCCTTAAAACCCAACATAACAGAAAAATGGCAAGCAATATTAGAGTTATCCAGGTGTACAGTTTTGAGCCAGATACCAGCTTGTAGGAGGAAAACAAAGACATAAATGGATCTAACTGTCTGCAAGTGGAAGAATCAGAATGGAGTAGAGCAGGGAGCTTGTAGTTGCTGATTGTAGATTTTACGCAGCAACTACAAGCTGACTGTAGCACCTAACTCAGGCTTCTTCCATTGGCATTCTTTTTTTCTGCTCCTGATTCACCACAATTTGAATAAAGAAATTTCAGAAATACAATTTCAATTTTGATTTTCTTTATAAATGTCCTCCATCACGAGAAAATTCCACAAGAATATGTTAAAACCCAGTTTTTCAATGGAGTTGGTCTTTAATACTGGAAGTTTATTTGTTTGTATTCTTTCAACTGCTGTTAATCGTAAAACTTTTACTCAGCTTACGTAATCCCAGCTGATCAGCGCAAGTGTTACACTGAATAAACGTGCAGTAAATTCAAATGGTCGAGGAGTCCATCTCCAGTATTGAGGGTTAAAGACCAGCACACATATTTGAACTAGATGACAAAAAAAGATGGTAATGGATGTTTTCTCTACAAGTCTTGATTGTTGTTTCTCTCGTGGCTTCTGTTCTCCTGTTTTTCTTTAATCTTTCACAGATTTTGTCATCCTGCTCTTCCCTCTGCTTTTTACGCCCTTGAACTGCCATGTTTTACTCCCTACACTCCGAGGGTTGACTTCCACCTCTGTTAGGAGAAAATAAATGAAGAGACTGTGACCTTGTGACACTCTTCATTTCAACATGAGACAGTTGAAAACTGCGCCCTCGGGGCGACCCCGGCACCCAGGACGCCGTGTGTGTCTGTGGTGATGTACTGTCGTCTCTGCACGATGTGTGTGGGCACGTGTTTCAGTCACCCTGAAGCCATCTTTTTTTTTCTTTGTTTCTTTTCTTTGATGCCCCCCACTTGACATGAGCACAAAACACTCTTATGTGTTTGTCGACTGACTCGGTGTCTGATGCATGACTAACAGAAGACGTGGGGAGAAAAATGACAGATTTTTCCAAGAAACAAGACTGTGAGGTTAGAAGAGAAGAGCACAGAATACGTATGAAATCATGTTCTGTGGGGACAATATCTTCTGTTGTTCTTGTTCAATGTGATGGAAGAGAAAAGTAAATGAACATAGACGAGAACTTCTGGCAAACTTCTCTTTTGGCTGTGAGTACTCACTTCATAACACTTTATTCTGTTTTTTTTTTTTAACTTTAGTTTATTAGATAGAGACAGCTTGTATTATTAACACCATATATGGTTATTGCAAAATTGCTTTTATTTAGTCTCTTGGCTGATAAGAGAAAGAAGCAAAAAACCCATAGACTCTACGGATGACAAAAAAAACCTATATGGTTTAAGAACTGGTCAGCTCTACTGTATTTTTAGCACTATAGGGCGCATCAAATTATGAAGTAAATAAATAGATAAATGGTCTACAGAAATTCTAGAACTTGTTTCTGACACAATACATGCCGGCCATGTTGGCATGTTCCCAATAGGCCAGGGATAGGCAACTCCAGGCCTTAAGGGTTGGCATTCTTCCATGTTTTCCAACATACCCTGCTCTGGCATGTTCTCATTGGCTGGACACACTTGCAGGTAATCAGTCATGAGTAGGGCTTAGATATCTGGAAATCATGCAGACAGCAGCCCTCGAGGACTGGATTGCCTATCCCTGCAATAGGTTTACCTGTAACTCCCAACCTTGTTTGACATGCATCCTACCATCCATCCATCTCTTCTTCAGCTCATTCAGGACCGGGTCGTGGGGTCAACAGTTTAAGTAAAGTTTCCCAGACTTCATTCTCCCCGGTCACTTCCTCCAACTCCTCTTGGGGGACTCTGGACGTTCTCTGGCCAGTTGAGAGATGTAGTCTCTCCAGTGTATCCTGGGTCTTCCCCAGTGCCTCTGCCCGGTGGGACATGCCCAGAACACCCCCTCCAGCCGCCCAGGAGGAATCCAGATCAGACACCCGAGCCACCTCAACTTATACTCTAGATATGGAGGAGCAGCAGCTCTACTCTGAGCTCTCTCCGGGTGACTGAGCTTTTCACCCTATCTCTAGGGGAGCGCCCAGCCACCCTACGAAGGAAGCTCATTCTGGTCACTTGTTCTTTCGGTCGAGACCCAGAGCTCATGATCATGGGTGAGTATTGGAACAAAGATCGATCAGTAAATTAAGAACATTTCTTTCTAGCTCAGCTCTCCCTTCACTTCAACGGA
The DNA here is from genome assembly GCF_002922805.2 of Oryzias melastigma. Lineage (NCBI taxonomy): Eukaryota > Metazoa > Chordata > Actinopteri > Beloniformes > Adrianichthyidae > Oryzias > Oryzias melastigma. The sequence goes on from NC_050528.1 coordinate 23,634,041, forward strand.
CCGGTACAATGACCGCACACTTTGTCTGTTGATTTCACGCTCAGAACTTCTCTCACTCATGAACAAAACCCCAAGATACTTAAACTTCTCCATCTGTGATAGGAGCACTCCACCCACCCAGAGAGGGAAAACTACCTTTCTCTGCTCAAGAAAACATGACCTCAGACTTAGCGGTTCTGACTCTCATCCTAGCCGCTTCACATGACCACAAACTGCCCCAATGCATGCTGGAGGTCCTGGCTTGATGAAGCCAACAGGACATCATCCTATTTCTTACATACAGTATAAATGTTGGTAAGCAAGAGTGATCAGGCACCTGTGCTGAGTTAAGAGTCCATAACCCGGGAAGAGACCACTCACCCTGTTGGACTTGGTGTCCAGTACAACGCCCCTCCAACCCCAGATAAGAAACCTGCTACATTTTCTGAAACAACACAATGACAATCAGGCTATGCATATTTTTTTTTTTTTTTTTTTGAGAGGGGAGGACTTTGTTCTTTAGCACTAGCAGGGCTTCACATGGAGGTGTTTTCATATTTTCATTTCAGAACTAGAAAAATTCAAGAACCCTTCCTGTTATAAAACATGTACCTTAGTTTGACTACTTTTTCTTTTCTCAAAATGACATTTTTATTGAACCCCTTCACGTCGTATGTTGCTAATTTGGAATATATCATTTAATCTAGGACTCAACATCACTTTGTGCAGAAAAAAACACTGAAGAAAATATATTTTTAAGATAATTAGATACAAGTTTCAGCATGAATGGGTTAAAATGATATTGAATTATAAAAAGCATAAATAGTGAAATTCTAACAGCATGAATAGGAGACCGATTTGTGAATCATGGGTAAAACATTTTTCCCTTTACTTTTGGCAGAAGGACCTTTTACATGGTCTGAGTCTGACTTTTCAAGCTTTGATGTTGCAGAAGTTGCTCTCAATCTTTGTGTTTTGCTTTGAGAGAAAATGTTATTTCAATGCTGAGCAATAGTTTAGACAGTTCAGGTGGAGGCAAGGGGAGGGTTTGTTTTCTCAGTATTTACACAGTTGAATTTATAAATGTATCTGCTGGTCTCCTGTGAAGGAGTTGTGTTTTCAGTATTAAGTTGCCCTGTACTATGTCTTTGAGAGGAAAATCAGATATTCTTACTTTTCATATTTTTGACATGTGGAAGTGTAGTTCTTGTTAGACAGAGAGAGACTTTAGTCATAAAAAGTATGCTATGTAACTGGTAAATGTGTGTGTGGATGTTTGTCAGTGCAGGAAAAGAATAACTTTGATAAATATAATGTTAATCTGCATTTACTTCTTACTCCTATATTTGAAACGAATGTAATACATTACACAAGCTGTATTTATGAATGGCAAAACTATCCAAATCCACTCTGTGTTTTGATATTCTACAATGTATGAACATGAAGAGAGCAGGATTCTGAGGTATCAAACATTTATGGACATTTCTAGGGTATCTCTATATTCCATGAAACTGGGCTTCAGAAGGCAGCTGCTTTCTTTTTTTTTTTCCTGAAACGCTAATATTCTGTAGTTCCAAGTGAAAATATTCACAGGGCTCCTAAAGGCACTTTCACTTGAAAACCAAAACTGATGTACACAGAATTCCCCCAAACAGTCTATGTTTCTGTGCATGGAGACAGCAGTGGGTCCCACCTCTGAACCATGGACCAATCACAAGGCAGCCAGCACATCAAAGTTTCAGAACAGTCTGGCATTAACGGGGCATCCCCCAAAACCATGTTATTATAAAAAGAAAAAAAAAATTAAATTAAAAAAATGCCAAATAGAACAGAGGGTTTACAAATAAATCAAATACAAAACCATAATGGAATGTTTTCTACACTGATGTTGAGTTTCAGATACATTTGGATTTATAGACACATTAGGCCTGCTGTGAGAGTAAGGAATTAGAGAATATCATTCCCTTTGCCTGTCTGGGCGGATTGGGATTTAGGTGTCGATTTTTGTCTGTGTTTTGTTGTCTGGCTGTTTTACTCTTTTTGCCCTTAGTTATTTTATCCTGTTCCATGATGCAAAACATTGAGTGTTTTTGATAAAGCCAGAGTTCATTGTAAGTGATCTCTCAGTCTCATTAATTGAAAAGTCGCTGTAGTATCAACTTAACTCAAAACTGTCCAGTCATCTCTGAGGACATGCAGAAAAAATTCACAAATTGTGACTGTTAAAGGATAAATGCTTGTATAGCTATTCTACCTTCCTCAAAGGCCCCAAACACATTCACACACGGGTGGTGGCTCCACTGCCGAATACTGGCGCCAACCTTCCACAAGAGACAATTTGGCGTTCAGTTTGCCCAAGGACTCTTCGACACATGGAATTGAACCCGCAATCCTCCGATCAGGAGTCGACCACCCTATCGCTGCACCATGGCCACCCCACTACTAGTTCTTACTTATGCTAGGATTCTTTCCCTGTCTCCTGCTTCTCTGTAAAAAAAAAAAAAACCTTTCACAGCAATTTAACCTACTAAAAAGCAAAGATGACAGTGTTTTTCCTCCATTCAGAAAAGCCTAAAGCATGACAGTTTTCCCATAAGAAGCTTGGACCATACAGTAAAAGCGTTTATTCTCTTGTTTCCCACACACTTGCTACAGTCAATCCTCACTTTTGCTTGCAGAAACATATTTCTTGATTTTCCACTGAGGAAGCACAGATTTACCTAAACTGTCACACTAGATGGTTTGTTGAACAGATATGTCTGGAAATTCTTCTTTTATAACAGGCTGGGAACAGCTCGTCTATTCGACAAAATGAGAAAAAAATAGTTGGCTGGTGATCAGCTGAATCATCTGTTTATCGTGGGGGACATGCAGCAAATGTAACTAAATTAATACAATTTAAAAAAAATTGATTTATATTGGAGTGAAATGATTTATGAAAAAAACATTTTTATAGAGAGAAAGTCTTTTAAAAAAGAAAAACTTTTTTTTAAAGTGGACTTTTGCACAAATAACAATGTTGTATTCTAATGTTTGGGTGGAGTATTGGGAAATTTCCTCAACCCTGAAACTGGAATAAATTTTATAGCCCCTTAAAGTTTGATTTTAGTTCCAGCTATGAAAAAAAAACATTTGTGTTTTTACTTTCAAGTAGATGCTAAATTACGGCAATTTTGGAGCCAAAGTGGTTTCATTTATATTTGCATTGATAGACTTCAAGAGAAAAATATAATTTAAAAAACACCTTTTTAAAATTTTCAAACAGACATTTTTACTAATCTGCTAATTGTGTTATGATCTTTGAAAGCACAAAAAATTTAGCTTTTGGTTAAGATGCCTTCTTTGGTTTTGTTAAATTCTGTGTTTTGCTATTTTAAATGTTTTTCTTTTAATTTTTTAGTTGCCAACCGTCTTTTGTTTGTTACTTGTTCCATATCTTAATGTGTATATTATTTTTCTCTCAGCCTGAAACAACTTGTAACCCATAAACAAAAACATGAGAACAAACCTTTATCAAATGCGACCTCTTATCTTAGTTGAGTGGCGAATTCTCAGAGGTTTTTATAAGATATACCTGAAAGATTTGTTCGAGATGCCAATCTTATGAAATAGAGATGTTCAAGTAGAAATAGTACCTTTGTGCCATGGAAAAGGCTGCTAACAAGAGACAGAGATACATAAATTCAGCTGCTAATCTTTCCCAAATCAAACAATAGATTTAGATTATCTTAATAAAAAAGTCTTCACATCCACCCCTGAGTTTATGACTTATAAGTCCATGAATGTTTGAGGACATAGTAAAATCTGTAGCAAAAGGACAGAAAAGTATTATTGCAAATATTTGTACACTACTAGGCAGTGATTCATATTTTTGTGAAGTACAGGTACAATATTAACCTTAAACCATGAAACTCAAACTTTTTGGATGTTGAATTATTTATATATCCAACCATACATTTTCTATTCCTGCTTTGCCCTGTGTAGGGTCACAAGGGTTGCTGGAGCCTATCCCAGCAGCTGTAGGGTAAAGGGAAGTACATCCGGTACAGGTCATCAGTCCCTCACTGGGTCACACACAGACAGACATATTTACATTAAAGATATTTACATAGCGATCCAATTGTTAAAAAAAGAGTGAGATGATGGAGAATGAAGATCCAAGAGAACGAGAGGAACCAGAGAAATGAACAAGGTGGAAGTGACCTGTGGAAGTCATGTTCAGGAGCCTGGAATTTCTTCTGGATTTGACTTGAAGCCAATAGAGTTTACTAGTCCCAGTTGTGTTAAGAAGGGAGTTGGAGTAATAAATGTGGGAGGTGACGAGGCTGAGGGGAGTACGGGGATGATGTTACATGGATGAAAACAGGCTGGATTGGTGAGATTATTTTTGTGAGAGTGGAATGACTGAAAACGATCTGGGACAATTCTTTGACTATATGAGGAGAGGGAGAAAGAAGAATTGTTAATAGTGAGAAATAAAAAAAGGGACCCTGAGGTACACCAGAACTAATTAGGGAGGGTTTGCTGAAAGAGGAGAATGGATGAATTGAATGCTGCCAGAAAGGGAAAATTTAAACCAGTTTAGGGTGAGTGATAAAAAGGGCCAATGGAGGAGAGTCTGGGGGTCAGGAGAGACAGAGAACTTATGTCAAACACATGTCTCAACACAAGAAAGATGAGGATGGAGATATAAACTAGCCAGCTATCATAAGGCAACTGATTTTCTTCCAGAATAGTTTTTGGTTTTATCTGGGAAATTAGTTTTGTTGCAACTCTTAAAAGAAATTTGGAAATGAGTGGTAACAGAGTGAAAGTTATTTAGATCCAAACAAATGTTTTTAAAGGTGTGACGTCTGCCGCTTCAAGGAGTGTGGGAACAACTCCATTTATGAGTAAGAAGTGAATTACGGTGATGATGAAAGCTTTGCTGGAAGAGTTATTGGGAGGGGAGAGCCCTCCACTTGTCAGTTCCCCTCCTGAGAGCTTTGGTTCACGGATGAGATTGTAGATGCGAAAGACAGGAGGAATCTCCCAATTGGAGAGAAGCTGACAAGATAAGGGGAACTCCAAGACTGGGTGAGAATAAAGAAAAAGAGCTGAAGTTTTTGTGAATACCATCAATTTTGTCATTGAAAATGGTAGCGGGGATTTGCAGGCATCAGGTGAGTACTGGAGGGAGAGAATTGGGGTTTTCTTGTTCAAAACTGCAAACGTGATGTGGTTGTGTGACCTTCTTTTCAAGAATTAAACCAGAGTACAAGTCCTTTTTTGTCTGATAGATTCCAATATGTGACATTTTTACAATAATTTATTAACTGTTTAGGTATTTTTTAAATAGTTGCTAAGTGTGGTGACCTTTAGTTTTTATAGGAGGAGTTTCTAAGTGAACCAGTCAGATAATTGAGAACAGGTTACAGACTGAATTTTTATACTTTAGAATCCAAGGCAGACTGTTGTTGTAGATGGAAACTAGTTCATCAGAAGTCCAGAGCTAGAATACAGTTCACACCGGAGCAGAATCTAGGTTAATATTCTTTGGATTTGGAAATGAGATATTTCTGGAGAGTTAAAGGGTGGTAGTAAGGACTGATGTGAAGATCATAGGTGTTGAGAACACTAGATATACCCTTTAGTATGACTGGTCAAGTCTGTAAACTGGTGATCTCCTAACTCTCAAACTGAGAAAGAAAGATCGCCAATATCCATGGGTATGTTGAAGTCCTTAACCAGTATTAGTGCCGAGGTTTGAGAACGGGGAACTTCAGTGAGGATCATGAAGGTTGGTCCTGACAGTTTGGAGGTAATGACTTTCGTTGAGGTTATTGTAGAAACAGACACTGGCAGGACTTTGCACATCTCTCAAACTATTGCTGGATCTTCATTAGCCGTGTTTCCATTAACTTTGAAAATGCACAAATTGGATTTGTGATAATACATTTTCTTAGTAGAAACACCAAAATAAAAAAATAAAAACTTGCATTTATCAAAAAAAATATTTCCACTTGAAAGGGGTGGTTTTGGGGATCTATCAAAATTGAGATATTTCACAAAATTGCAATGGAAAGACTTTTTTTTTTTTTTTTTTTTATACACACTTCTTTGCAGGAACTGTCTGCCCGTTAGAGATTCCAGAGTCACACAGCTCACTAAATGCTGCATGTCGTGGAATTGTTGGATCCACAGCTTCTCTGTAAAATCACCAACTGCAATTTCCCAAAACTGCTTCATCTGTTGCTACACTTGCCGCTCCATGACCTGAATAAGACGCCAACGTCTCCTTTGATAGATGATGATGAGTGCTTGAATACATCTCGTCCTGTTTTTTAGCAGAAAAAAGGGTCCAACTGCGTACTTGTTAGAACATTTATTTTTCATACCGCTGTGTCTGGCTCATTGACATGCATGGAGACTGCCAATGCTTTAGCTGGGGTTCAGTGCCTTGCCCAAGGACACTTCGACACATGGGCAGGTAAGGTAGAAACCACCGATCAGAGGTCAACCGCCCTACCTCTGCACTTTGGTTGCCCCCCTGGCCGCCCAGAATGGGGAGGTTCAGCTATAAACTTCCTGTTGATTGGAAGGTCATGGCTGAGATGTTCTTTGTGTCTGAGTGTCAAGTTCTTTATTTTCTCCAGCTCTGCCCTCACTTCAAAGGCCTAGTTTGCTTGAGGACAAGGAATCAACTCATTTACTTTATTTGTTTATTTCATTTCATTTGAGTAAATTGAGTAATTAGGTTGATAACCTTAAAAAAAGGAAACAACAGTTCATTCAACAATGTAAAATATCTCAAATACATTAATCATTTACATAACTCTAAACAAAATGAATCAACCAATGTGTTTAAACTCAAATTTGAGTCCCACCAGTGGTGTCTGAACTTACCTTGCTGAGCTGAAGTTGTTCTCTGTTGCACTGGATCAAACCGAGGCACAGCTGTGTGCGATTGAGTAGAGGGGTATGTTTATTTTGCTGATAGGATCAGTTGGTGCGGGTGGTTACACTTAACTTCCCCATTGAACGCAGTGAGTGAACAGATGCCAAAAAGGTTCAAGCTGTCAGCAGAGTGGTCAAGTTTGGAGTTCCAACTAACCAAAATGTGGGTGTATGCACATTTACATAGACTTTTCATCAGACGTGGTTTCTTGACTTTGTGCTACCGAGGCTGTTAATGCCGACACCAGCAGGTGTGAATGATGAAGATAAAGCTGGATGACGTAGGTCGCTGTAGAACAGGGGAGTTCAGATCTAGGCCTCGAGGGCCGGTGTCCTGCATATTTTCCCGGGGGCCAGATCCAGCCCTCCAGGTGATTAAATCAGGCCCGCAAGATCATTTTATTTTATTGTTATTATCAGCTAGATTTTGTCTATTAATTCCAGGCTTGGTTTTGTTTGGCAGCATGTTCATATTTGTATAATTTTAACAGGATATAATTTATGGAGATCAAAATCTTTTGCATTATTTATAAGTGTAATTTTTCATATAAAATGATGTAAAAGTAAAAATATTTGAGTTTTTTTTGTAATGTTTAGCTTATTCGTAGCTCTGACTGGTCGATGTGTAAATGTCTTGATATGGTCGGCAGCCGACCATATCTAGTGCCGCCAGCAACCCAGAACGTAGGGCTAGATAGAGCGGGCCATTCTGGACGCCTGACTGCCACCCTCTACATTCATGACCACGCCAAAAATGTTCAATAAACTGGACGGCAGCATGAAATCTTTAAGATTTTGCCCATGCCTCTCTCAATCGCTGGGTGGCAGTGTCATTTGTGACCGTAGCATTTACAAATGCACTGGCATTCCCTCAACTAGAAGGTACTATTTCTGCAATGTAGATGAAATAAACTTACAGAAACATGGCTTAGAGATTAGATTTGCAATCGAGTGGTGCAAAAAGAAAAAAAAAAGGAGTTGGAAAAGTGCCAAACTAATCTTCCATGCTTCGCTGAAGTTGTTTCTCATTCCCAGAGAAGTGTTCTGTCTGTGTACTCTGCTTTGCAGCCTGGGAAAATTGATTCCTCCATCACAGAGAGATAGATGATCTCAGTAAATGAAAGTGAGTCAAACTTAAATTCAGCTTTTGGTTTAAGAAAATAAAAAACAAAAAAATCACAAAACACAAGCTTTTTTTCCCTTGAAAATGAATGGTAATGGGAATTTAAAAGAATGACTTTTTTTTGTTTTGTTAGTTTTCCCTCTGCTTCTCTGAGAAGCTTAAGATTGAAGATCAACAGTGGAAATGAAGAAAATAAAACAATCTCCCGTGTGATTGACTGTGTGTGTGCATCTGTGTGTTTTTTGAAAATAAAACAACCACAACTGAAAACCCTGAAGTTATTACTGCAGTGTTGATCCTTAGACCTAGAGAGAAGCAACACATGGATGAAGTATTAACTAGTGCTCATGAGCTTTTTGAGTGTAGAATACACTCCGATAATAGCTGGGGGGGAACTAAATAAAAGCTTATCCTTGCCGTTCAGCTTCATGCCCTGAAGAACTTTTATTTTTCATCTTTAACTCAGTGAAATCTCTCAGCCTATGTTCTTCTGAACTTGTTTTGTTACTCATTCTTGAACTGAATGAGCAGTGAGACTCTGGATTGGTTCAATATCATGCGAAAAAAAGGAAAGCCCACGAAGGACTTTTTTAACATTTTAGTCTTCGTTTACAGAACATAAAACAAGTTGATACCATTAGTAAGTTATTGCAGCAAGTTGATGGCAAAGTTCAGCTTTGGTTTTTCGTCAAAACCAATTCACAGTTTTTTAAGTAGATAAATTCATCCTTTAATTCTCAAAACAAACATTCATTTGAAATTATTCTTTGGGGGTTGTATTGTAATACACCATAAATACCCGTGGACCAAAGTGACCATGGATTCAACATAACTGGGCTCAGTTTGTGGGTGTAGGGCTGGCACGCAGGAAACCTGGGAAGCCCAATGAGCTTCATTCAGTCTGGGACTATAGGCAGGACTCACACTTCTACTTAACTGTGTAGCCACAATGGGACCTGGCTACCCAGCTACAAGTACTAAAGGCGATACCAAGAAGCTACATGGGTGCATTTCTTTAGGGACCAAAATGACAGGGGACCAGGCTTGGAGTCAGAAACCTACATTTAATAAACAAACTTAGACATGTCAAACCGTGGCCAAAACAAAATGGAGACAAAGCAGATGATCTGACGATAAAAACTGTATATCTAGACACTTCTGTTGTGTCTGAATTCCCTCCCTAATCCCTAACTACTAAACACTATATAGTGCCCTGGATTTTAAAGGGAATTCGGACACGATGCTCACTACTTTTTTTGGTTTTTCTAAAAACCGGATACGACATCACTAATTTCGCAAAGTAAAAAATCAAATAAAAATGAACATTTCACACATTTATTTATGACTCCACTGTGTTCTGATGGTGAAAATGTGGATGGTTTATTAAAAATATTACATTTAAACAAGTTTTTTGTTCGAATTTGTTCAACCACAATGCATTATGGTTTATATTTGCTAATCTAGTGAGCATCAATGCACACTAGTTTTTCGCAAAGACTTGTGGGAAATTTCGAGTGCACTCCATTTTGGAATTAGTAGTTTTGGACAGGACTAAAAATGGCAAACGCAATATATAGGGATTAGGGGGGAATTCTGACACAACTTTAAAGTTCCACTCTGTTCATCTTTTAAACTATTGTAAAAGTGTTTCCAGTGGTCTTTCAATTGTGATTATTGAGCTGAGATCCAGATCTCAGCTCAGATGGAGTGGAGCAGAGCAGGGTGTTTGTGGCTTCATAGTAACTTGTAAATCCCATTTACATGTTTTTTCCTTATTCAAAAAAAAAAAATCAAATAAAGAGACACTTATATTTTAAATCCACTAAAAACTGGGTTTTCATCACTGAAGGTAATTACCAGAAATGAAAACAGCTGTGGATGATAACCTCAAAACATGACCAAAAAAATCATTGAAAAACCAAACTAACCAAAGTCCTCATACGAAACATCCAAAAGGGAGAGGTCAGGACAGTACAAAGTCACAATTTAAGAATCAGAACAAAATTTTAAAGCCTTAAGAGATCCAACCTTTAATGTTGAACATCTGTTCAATTTTAGATTAAAATGGTTAATATGGAAGAAATCTGATAACATGCAATGATGCTAAAAAGTGC
>NC_050528.1:23644776-23650312 GCF_002922805.2 Oryzias melastigma
AACCCCTTAATTATCACACAGATGAGTAAAAACAACAAAATAAAAACAGTCCATCAACTTCTTCAGCAGGACTCCAACAGAGAGATATGAGTCCCCAAAGTGCCCCCCAGTCCCAAAAACACCAGTGCAGCGGTGCAATCTACTGCATGGAGGGAGGAGAATGCTGCTGCTCAGCTCATTAGCTTGTACTGCCACACAAATCCATAAAAGTATTGCATTACATTTTAGGCTTCTTTAGTTTTTATGTTTTTTTCTTCATACTAAAACTGATTCACATTGTGCATAAAGACTTACATGATTTATACTGGGAATTTTTTCTGTGTGTGTGTGAATAAAACTGAGTTTTTAGCCTCTTAAAAGTTCTTATTTTCATAATAATAATTCATAATCAAGTGGTGTAGAGATGCACCTTGAGTGATTTATGAATTTCTTAATTTCAGGAAATTTTAGCAGGAAAATATAGGGGTGTGGTTTGGCAAGAATCTGGCACAATTTACGTCTCACGATATGATACATATCACAATATATACCAAGACTGTACCAGAACACTTTTTCACTTTTTTTTTAAAGAGTATAACTCAGAAAAAAACTAAACGATTCTAAGTAGTACATGTCAACAAAAACCACGAGGCTGACTGAACATTTAACACAAGTTGGTTCTCATGAGATCGTCTTGTTCTGGTGGAGAGTAGAGCGGCTCAAAGTGCGTTGTGCTGCCAACTAAAATAATTAGTTAAATATCATTTTGTTAGGATTTTAAATCAATACAAGTATTGTAATATATCACAGAATTGATTTTTCCCTTCACCCCTAATAAAAATGAAGGAAAAAGACAATAGAAATTTTAAAAATTTAAATCTATTTGAGGAATCAATTTATAAATTGATTTGAAAACTGATGTAAAAATGTTGCTATTTTGTTAATAGTCCTCTGTCATAATACTCACACAGGTCACATTGAATCCATCCAGTTACAAATCATTGTCTGGATAACAGATAACGCTGACTACGGCTTTTTAAAGTCAAGAAAGTCAAGTTTTATTTTGAAAAGAAACAAGACGGTTATCAGTATTTCACCTTTGCCGAACATTTTAAAAAATAGCAACACACTGAGGGAGATTCCCTCATTTGTCTTTAGGAGTCCATATAACCATTAACACATCACACGGATGTCTGTGTGGATCATTAAAGAGCAGCTCTCAACCCCTAACAGCACAGAGAGCCTCTGTTCTCCAGCACAGGCTGAACTCGCTGAAGGCAAACTGGTGTGACTTTAATTCATGTTGTGACCCGACTGAAACACTCGTCCTGTAAATGTGGTTGATATAAGTGTTTTTGTGTAGATAAACGATAGTGGAGCTGAATTTCAAAATAAGTGTTTAGCTTTTGTCATATTCCTTATAAATCAGCTCAACCCGATCTTTTTTTTTCCTTCCTCGTCACATGCTTGTTAATGTCTTTTGGTTTCACATGACTGCCAGAGTTCTTCACCAAACAGAAAAGGCCTAAATCTGTTGTCCGATCTGCAATTTTCCCCAGATTTAATTTAGATGATTGTCTTTAGATTAAAAAAATGTCCTCCTACTGAGAGTTGGAGGGTTCACCTGGGAGGCGGTGGAGAACGACAATGATATGATTGTTTGTGCGTCAGATTGCCGCGCGATAAAAAGCCTCATGCCTTCACAGGACATGTGACCCTGGTTTGGTTTGTGTCTTTTCACACTGTGTGTATTATTCCCATGCCTGCAGTTCATCCTGGCTTATTTACCACGGCGGAGTGGACTCGTTTCCATGAAGCTTTTTATAAAAGCAAAGAAAAAATTGGAAAGTGGCTCATGTATTGGTCTAATTTTAGCCGTTACACTGGAGTCCAATGATTAGATAATGTTCCCCCCAATTTTTCCTGTTTTGAATTTTTCCAGAGGCTTATTAATCCAACTGACAGCATGCAAGTGGCTGCTTATCAACACAAAGACAGTGGCTTTGCGCCTTTTCTTTTCCTCCCTGCACTGACAGATCAGGGAGTAATTATTTTTCACATTAAGTGCATGAGTGAAGTATTTGATTCTCTCAGCAGAGATTAATGCTGTTCGTACTGTGACACGCAGATGAAAGCCTTTACTTTTGCTTCTTTGTGACCAACAACAAATGTGGGTCAGTAAACATTTTAATAAGTTTGAATAAGTTATTTTCTTTGCAGATGATCAAAGCCACCATTTCTTTAAACAAAGGTTGTTTGATTATAGCTCAGAAAGATTTCCTTATTCTATTATGAGAACAAAAGCCTTGTTCAGGAAACGGATGACAAAAACATGGTTTTGATTCTGAATTTCCTATTTTATCTGGTTTTCATGAGATCTGATGTTTTCAAATGTTTTGGGAAATTTATTTAAATAATAGGATGAACGATCATGAATTTAATCTATAGAATTATTGATTTTTTACCCTGTTTTGCATTAAAGTGCACATGGACGTTTGGGGCACCAAGTATGGCGACCACATAAGACAGTTTTTTGCCAAATCAAAATTCTACTTATTATTCTACCATATATATATATATATATTTACGTTTCTACTTTGAATTTTCCATTTGAAGACAATAGGACACATTTTTTTTCATAACAAATATTAGTGTTGATCAAACTTGTTTTAATAGGAAATCACAGAGGAGAAATAAAAGTTAAGATAAATGCAAATAAAAGGAAAGTTTATAAAAGCGGTGTAATGATTAAAGCAATATTAAAGGAAATGTTATTTGACAGTGTTCGTGGTGCCTTGTGTGTGGACGGTGTCCCTCCTGTCTTATCACCCCATCACTGTGCTAACATTAAATTCAAAGGACAAACAATCTCCCATCCATCTTTTCAGCTGCTTTGACATGCAAACACAAAATATTTGTAAAAAAAGAGAGCACATCGTATCTCAAAAGCTTTAGACTGCTGTTTATTAAGTCTTACATTAGCAACTCTCAGTGTTTGCTATGATAAACAGACTCAGCATGAGGGCTGCTGATTTTCAAACAAGTAATTGCAGATAAGTACAAAAACACATTTTAATAACATGAACAAAAAAGAGAAAAAATGTGCATAGTATTGAATAAATTGACATCAAAGATGTAATTTAAAAGAGACTCATCCAAACCTCCCCCATTAATCCTGATGCAATTTCTCATTTCCAGTCATTTATCATTTGTGTGCCGACAAATGAGTGCATTCTGTATGTAGATAACACAAAAGCTGCAGTACTGTGCAGAACAGTGGCGTGAAAGGATATAGAGTTGCAGACAGATCTTTAAAGTGAGTGTCATGAACATAATTATTAGCAAGTTGAAGAAAAAAGCAAACAATGAAGGGCTTCGGAAAGTGGGTAAACTTTAAAGTCCCCCACTGATGTTTTGTGAGTTTTTAACATGTATGTGTGCCATTTTTTCTTATGAAAGAGAACAAATGTAATAAGAAATCATTTGCATTTTCGAGTATTTCTCCTTTAAATTTACTGTCAATCAAACTGTTACAGACAGACTCTGTTTGAATGAATGATCTTCTTTCCATCAACAGCTCTGCTGCACATGCACCAAACCCTCATCTGGTCCGGCTAGCGTGTCTAGTTCAGGTGCTGGAGAAGAGAAGATGGTATCTTCACAGGTCAAATGAGTCCCTATTCGAATTTCCGCTGTCAAATCAGCCGTCACTGGATTTTTTGAGTGAGTTTCATACAATACTTAAGGTAGCAGAGCTGAGATCGCTGAAAAATCTCTGCGGAGCTTTTTGATGTGACCACGGAAATGTGAACGGCGGCTCATTTGACAGCAGTTGTCAAGGATTGTAAATCAATGAAAGAGCATTTTGATGTTAGCTTACATTATTTTCCCAAGATCTCTGCTCTGAGAAACCAATGATTGAATGTATTAGTCACAGCAACCTCAATAAACATTTGATAATTAGCTAAAAAAGTCTTTGTTGAACTGGAAGGAGAAAGAATCAGGATTTTGGAGGAAGTTCTGTCCATGAAGATCTTCACTTCCTCGTCCCAGCTGACATCCAGATCAAAAATGATACGACTGGGCATTGCTGATATTGATTGAGATTTTTATATAGCAACGGTAAAGACTTAAGATAGTAAGACAGAGTTATCACAATCAGACAAGAGGGATCAGGGGCGGGGCTGCTCAGCTCCAAAAGCCACGCCCCTTCAGAGGAGATTTTGGAAACAGAGGCCTCAGATCATGAAAAATTGCTTTTTAAGACATTTAGGTTGTGGGATTTTTAGTCTAAAACTTCATAATTGTAATTAAAACACTACTGAGAAGTGGGAACATCTCTTTTTAATAAAAAAAATGTCATAGGGGGACTTTAAAGAGGGTAAAATAGGTTTCCTGTTCTGTTTCTATGATTAAAATGAAATGTGAAAAAAAGAAAACAACATACTGTATTGGAATTTAAAAATAAAATGATGTCAACGGCAAAACAAACTGAAATATTTACATATACAAGTATGACAGAAAATCTTACGGACACATATAGGGCGTGTGACACGCACATTGAAGAATGCACGTTTTGACTTTTCTGTGGAAGTGGCCACCTGAACACACGGTGTAAAACGTGCCTTCACACAAATGTATGGTAATACGTGCAGCTCATATGAACAATGGTGCAGACAAACAAGTAAAGACTGTTCCTCGTAAACTTAATGACAACACACGAGTCCTGGTTCTGTTCAGCAAAATACAGAACAAAATGCAGCAGGAAAATAACAATATGAGTCAGTGTTGTACATAAAAAAGTCAAAAGAAAATATTTATGGAGTAAATTAGAAAAAAGGTGAAAAATTACACATCAGTAAAATTGATGTAGTCAGTGAGGGAAAGTGTCTTAAAGTATATGATAAACAAAAAACTAGTTGGTTTTATTTTGGTTA
This sequence comes from Oryzias melastigma, assembly GCF_002922805.2. Taxonomy (NCBI): domain Eukaryota; kingdom Metazoa; phylum Chordata; class Actinopteri; order Beloniformes; family Adrianichthyidae; genus Oryzias; species Oryzias melastigma. The sequence goes on from NC_050528.1 coordinate 23,649,693, forward strand.
AGTGAGAAAGCAATTCAAATGTATTTCCATTTTTGAGTCTATTTGAACACCTTTATATACAATATATAACTAAAATATCCGCTCATTATGGTAAGATAAACCTGAAGAATTAATTGATTATAATTTTAAAAAAGGAAAATTCTAGCCTTGAACTGTAGCAGAACTTTCAGGCTTTAGGAACAACAACAAGAAAGGTTTCAGATCAAAGCAGACACTGACTGGCAGCCAGTGAGGAATTGCCTTTTCTGTCTTTCTGGTCCTGGAGCTACACAATTCTGGATCAATTACGACTGACCTGTTATTTCTTTGGGTTTTACCAGATAGGAAACCATTACAAAAGCCTCCAGCTGCCGGGAGTAAAAGAGTGAATTAGTCTGCAGAAACAGAGAAGTGGTGGCCTTACAGCGATGGTATTCAAATGATAAAAATTCCATTTTAGGTTTGTAGTGCAATCACACAACACACTGCTTTAATTCTGTTGCATGCCAAGTCAAAGAAAACCCTAAAACTTTTATTTTGTGGACCTCTGAGCCATTGAATACCAACAAAGTGAAGAAGTTTTGGTTCAGAGGTTTCGTGAAGGGCGTGCACATGTGATCTGCAGTGTAAAGAGCAGCAGA
>NC_050528.1:23650497-23670431 GCF_002922805.2 Oryzias melastigma
GGCAAAGAACCCGAGGCTTTAATCTTGCTTCCAAACTTCTCACATATCAGTTTGATCAAGTGTGGCATGCACGGTTTTCTGTGGAACAAAGTGATCCGTGGAGACCCGAAGGATATGCTGCCAACATCTGCATGCAGCACATCGCAGGACACTCGGAGAGGAGCGTGCCCTGAGCTCTGAGACAGAAAAGAAAGAAAATCATGTTTGAATCCACAAAAAAAAGTTCAGTCTTTATTCTTTGTTTTTTCTCTGACCCCCCTCTGATAAATGAGGTCATTAGATGAGAGATTCTTATGGAGAAAAGGAGACTGCTCAGGTCTATCTACAACTACGAGCATGAACGGTTTTTAAGAGGATGAGACAGCATGAACACTGAGGGGTTATTCTCACAACACCTTTCTGGCCACACATTTGAAATCAGATTGTTTTTACGAATTGAACAAAAAAATTATTTTTTACCATAGTAAAGTTAAAAAAAACAAAACATATTCATATTTTTATCGGCTTCTGCATGATCTGCAGTTATCCTGTGTGAAGGTACAGTAGGTAACTCGGTCTGCCCTCTCTATTTCCGGCAGCTTCCACAGAATTTTTCAACACAGATGCTCCACTGCAGGAACTATTTGTCAAACAAAGTGCCTTCATCTCTTTCGGATTCACAGATGTATAATTTATTAAAGATGAGGATAACAAAAGGCACTTTTTCTGAGATTGAACATTTTTATTGAAGCACTGAGCTAATTTTTGGTCATTTCACAAACCATCAATTCTATTTATCTAAAGTTGAACGAAATGCAGAAGGCTCCAGCTTACAGTGTAGATGTCTGTTTTATATGTACCTAAAATATTTAAAAAATTGCAAATTTGTACTTTTTATACTAAACTTCACAAAAGTCTGTAAACATACCAGGTAAGTGGTAATATTGACATACAGTATAAACATTTTTAATTACATTTTTATTTGTACTTGTTTTGATGTTTTTGCTGCACTTTTTGTCAGAAAATCTAATTTCCTATTTTTAGTTTTAGAAATAATTTGATCAGATGGAATGCATTTTAAATTACTTTAACATGTTCTTGTTTCATTTTCTTATGATGGAGGACATGTATTAAAAAAATAAGCTTAAAATCGCATTTCTGAGAGTTTATTCAAATCTTTGTAAATCAGGAGCAGACACAAAAATGCCATTGATAAAAGCTTGTATAGGTGTGACATAGAAGCTACAACAGCAAGCCACAAGCTTCCTGGAGAGGGATGATGGGAAAAGGAGGTGGTCTTACTCTGCTCCAACAGTTCCACCACAACTTGGAGGCAAATTTCTAAACTACTGCCGTTCTGCAGAAATTATGTCCTAGAAAATGACACAGGTCTTTGGATTTTTGCCAAAAATGGGACTATTATAATTAAAAGACCTCTGGGAACGCTTTAGAATAGATCAAAAGATGATCAGAGACTTTAACTGTATTTGAGCAGCTTTTTTCTTACCAGTTCTCTGTTTTACTTCTACATGGGTAATTTTTATTGGAAGTAACGAGTACATTTTGTGGCTACCCTGCCCTCTCAGCGATGGACTGGTGACCTGCCTTTACCCAAAGACAGTCGGGATACGCTCAACCAACTCTTGAGACCCTGATCAAGACGGAGAGGGTTGAGATAATGGCTACTCTCTTAAGCCATGAGTCTCCCTTTTTTTCTGGCACAAAACAATTTATTCTTGTTTTATTTCTAAAGGACTGAGTAAATTACAAATACAACTTGTTAAAAATAAGAAAACGGGAGATCTTACTGTGAAATATTATTCTGTAAGATTGAACATTTGCTTTTCAATAAGCGTTAATACTTAGCAACAGGGAACCTGCCTCTTTATTGTTGCTTATTGAATAAAATTTGTTTTTCCAAGAAATTGAACAAAAATATTTTGTTCTGCTTTTACAGAGAATGTTTAGACACAAATGAGGTTATTGGACTGATAGGTATAGAAAATGGTCAATTTTTGATTCAGATAAAGATTAATATAAGCTTTATATTTCATTTTCCAGGAAGACAAACTTGTTTTAACCAGAATCCAGCTCTTGCAGCCTCTGTGGGTCTGTGGTTTGTCAGCTCCAAGCTGTGGAGCGTGGATGGTAGATGGAGAGCAGCAGAGAATACGAACACTCATCTCTCCTGCTGATCCCTTCTCCTCTTGTCATCTTCTATTCTCTTTTCACAGGCTCTCATCACAGCTTCTATGCCACCGAGATACACTTTTCTCTGGATTTCCCTAATGACTCCCTGTAAGCATGTCACGCCATGACTGCATTTGTCCGTGCTCCTGCTTAATTTCGCCTCTTAAATGGGTGAGAGTTTGAGATAAACCGGAGTGGAGAAGATAAAATTCCACGCTCCATCTGTGTGCGATCACCTCAGCGCCACACCGCAGGCCTCTGACTGTGTTGCTGCGTGCATGCAGCATTGGTACGCTCCCCCTCAGGGCAGAACATTTTAAATCAGGCGTCCGAGAAAAGCGACACACCTGAATATTTTAATATTTAGTCCCTTATTATAGGGCGGGTTGATAATGAGGGAGCTGTGACAGCAGAGACTGAGCCTGGTGGATGAGGAGAGGCAGATGGTTTGTTTGTGCCTCTGAGAGCAGGAAGGAAGTGCAGGAGCTCTGCCTAGTGTTTGTCTGCTGGAATTACATCAGACCCGGTGATGCAACCATGGCAGCACTTCCTGCTCACTCTGCTCCACAACCTAGTTTGACTAAGTCTAAATAGCACAAACCACGAACGTGAACATCTTTTAGAATCAAAGATGCTCTTTTAAAAGATAAACCAATGATTCAACCAGCGGTGGAGTTAGAACATTCTATGTAGAAGGGCAGGAGGGGGGCAGAAGACTTTGGAAGGGTGGTAACAGCAGAGTGGAGGGTCATTATGAATGAAAGGATCAAAAACATATTTCAAACAGTTTTATTTAATTTTATAAGGTTATATTGATGTTTTCTTTGCCAACAATAATATTTAAATTAAATCTAAAATTTGAGCTTTTTGTTGGGGGGCAGCTGCCACCCCTTGTCCCCCCATAGCTCCGCCCCTGGATTTACCTTTTTTTTTTTCCTTCAATCATTATTATACTTTACCTTTTTTCCTGAAAGAAAAACACTGAAATTGATCAGACTTTCATAATGAAGCTAAGTTCACGGGTATGTAAACACACATTTAGCCCAAGCCGTTCACATTTGACTGTCACTAGCTGATACTGGCGCTTGTCCGCCGTCTACATTTGGGAGATGTTTGGTGCGAAATGTTGAAGCGGTGCAAACAGGGGCGTCGTTACCTTTTGGCAAAGGTAGCCGATTGCCAACAAAAATAAACTTACATCTATCATTAGTTAAGTCAAGAAAAATCTCCCCAAATCACTGATATGGTACAAGACCATAATGTGAAAGTGTTTAGCCCTCCCCCGTTCATCTGCAGCAATGGAATGTTCCAGTCAACAGCAAATCCAGAGAGACTTGCAAATTAGTGGGCAGAGGCCGTGTTGCGAGATCGGGTGTTTTTTATTTTGACTTTGCGAGCGAAAATTGATTCAGGCGAGTGAACATAATTTGGGATGCTTTGGGAGATTGTAGTTTCTTTTTGAAATAAGTTTCAACCAGGATTTGCAGTCGAGGGAGGCATGTGAAGCAGTGCCTCACCTGTCATCATTAGTTGTATATTCTGATGCAATAAATGTGTTCACTAATGTGTCCATAAATGCAATTTATGTGTTTTATTCTAATAATTTTTATCCACAAAAATTGCTGCATTTTGCACATTTCTTGTTCAATTTCAAGGCACCCTAACCCTGTGCAAATCTTGTGAATCTTGCTCCAAGCATTTTCTGTCACAGTTCTATTCCGATATATGAAAGACTTGGTGTGACATAATTTCGTTCAGGCAAAAACCCCAATTATTGATTTTTCGTTGGTACACCATTAAAGGGTAACCAAACAGTTAATCAACTTTCAGTGAGTGTAGAATGGCACCATTTTGTATACGTAGAGCACAAATATGGATGTAGAAACTTGTGTAGCAATGTAAGGTGAGAGTTTTGAAAGTGGAAGCCTTAAATGTGTGTTAACATAGACTTTTCACTGAGAGTGGTCACTTGAATGTGCATTGCAGAGGGCAGTGTGAACGTAGCTTAACAGCCAAACAAACACAGAGGTCATTTCCACTTTCACCTCAAGTGTCACTGCTTAACTTTCCTCGACTCTTGGAGCTGCTCTTTCCAAGATGGCAGCTGTGGAGTAAACCTCCCCATCACGTTATCTCCTTTAACATTCACTCTGTTGGCCTGCTCCCATCTTAAAGGAACAATGGAACAGCATTACCAGCGGCTGATCCTTGTGATCCTGTCTCCCGGAGTCCCAGTACCCTCGCAGTGTTGTGGAAATGTAGGTCAACTGCTCTGTGATTTGGTGGGTCTGTTTGTTTCAATGGGGGGCTTTTAGGCAACCGGTGCTGCTAAGCGTGTTTACGGCTGGAAGAGTTGAAAACCTGGGGCACCTTCCTGACATAGTTTCAACTACTGTGTAAAGTGAAGACCCACCTGAGGGGGAAGTGTTATATTTCCATGTGATGACTGTGTTTATGTGATTAAGCATCTCTGCTGAGTAAAAAATCATGAAAGGGTCCATTTTGACATAAGGTTTTGTTCATAAGCCCAAACTGAGTGAAAAGTTTGTCTGAAATCTTCAGTTTACTTTGGACCACATTTCACATGGTTAGTCAACCAAACTGACACAAGAGGAGAGCCAAAGTCGCATTTTTATTTGGCTGTTTAAGACTTACTTCGTACCCACACCCTTTTCTGTAACACATATCAAAGAAAGATTTGGAAAATTGGGTCTTATTCGTCCTGAACAAACATATAATTGTGTTAAAAGTTACATCCCATCGTTGTCTTTGGCTCACATATGTCTTACAGAACCTTTCTTGTGCTTAAAGTAACCTAATTTAGCTGCCAATATTTTAAATTTCCATGTAAGGTCAAGACTTTGTTCCTATCCTGAAGTCTTGATGTTTGACCTTCCAATAAATTAAAACACAAAAAGATTTTTTTTTCTTTGAAATCATCATCAAACAGTCTCCTGCATTTGGGTCCTTCACAAAATACTGTTTATGCCACCACACCTTCACCTGTTACTACTACAACCACCATCAAACTGTAGTGTCTATTGTAAACAAAAGCCAGGTAGACGAGTGGGCACAGCAGTTCTTTTCAGCTATAGTTCCACGTGCCTCCAGACACATCTTAAAGTACCTTTGGACAAGACATAGCCCAACAGTTGCCGGGACAGGGTCCAGCAAACCAGTGACCCCCACAACGATACAGTGGGTTAAAGGGTAACCAAACAGGGAAGTTGGAGGCTGACTCCACCCACAGCCAAAGTTTGAAAATTCAGTCAGAGGGGTAGGGCTTGGGGGCTGGACTGGACATGATGTCAGACTTCTGAAACGTACATGGTTTGACCAATCACAAAATGCAACTGTAATACAGCGATTCAACCTTTAGGGGGCAGCACAAAGGCGGTTTTTGACTATATTTTCAAAATGTAAGCACGTTTTTTTAATTTGTCAAAAATTTGGCAATGACCAACATACAGCACTTTTAAATCCCCATTTATAGAGGTCAACAGCTAAAAAAAAGTAGATTAAGGGTTTGGTTACCCATTAAAAAATTGGATGGATGGACGGACGAACAAGACAGAGGTGTTCAAGCAATATGTACAGCAGGGAGAGAGTGTTCATCAGTTACCGATCTCGCAAGTTGTCCAAAATAAAAAGATGATAGGGTTCTTTAAATACAGTGTTCATCATAGATGTGAGAAACAGATAAACTTATATCATTTTGTTGTATAATTATGAAGAAAATAAGTATCTAGCTATTAAAAGGAAGATTTCTGTTCTTCACAGACCTTATACCATTACATATTCTTGAAGGTCTTCTATCCTTCACTCATATGTATCAAAGACACCTGTCCGTACTCTTAAATAATCAGACTGCAACCTCTCCAACATGGTCGAGACCAATGAGCTGTCGAAGAACACCAGGAACAATAAAGTATACCTGAACAAGACCGGGATGAACTAATCTACAATAAACAAGCAGCTTGATGAGAAAAGATCATCTGTTAGGGAAACTATTTTAAATCCCCCTCCACCTGGGACTCCATGCAAGATCTCACCTGTTGGAGTACAAACAATCTTAAAAACGGTGAAAAAACCCAGCACAGAACTACACACAGCGGTCAAGGACATCTACATTTACAATTTTCTTACATTTTTTAAAATACATTTACAATCTTAGGTCATGCACTGAGTATGTATGGAAATGTACTACTGTTTAAGTTTCAGAAAGCTATTATCTGCGCAAAATTTTTATCATTCACGATGAGTTCACCGACTTTGAACCTGCAGCACAAGATCAACAACAAATGAAGAAATTCTTGTTCATTTGCTGTTTTGAGTCCAGGCAGCTGCTTGTTTCATTAATCTGTCACACATGACAGTAATTTCATCCAATTTTTAACAAATTTAGAAGGGTATTTCCTGAAATATTTGAACAGAATGTTGTAATTCCAGCTTTCTTCTAGCTCTTTTTTATTTTTTAACAGATGTTCCTAATTAATAAAAAATCGTCAATATTTGACATGATTGCCACATTGGAAATAACATAATTTAGTTTAAAGATGAACTGCAGAACTTTTTCTGTGAGGACATTGTCCTCATTTAGCTTCAGATCAGTTCATGCTGCACCACGTCTGTGTATTTCATGGCTAAACTTATACCATTTACTTTTAATAAGCCTAACTTACTAGAACTGAGCACTACTTTATTCCTTTACATCTCAGCAGCAACAGCCAAAAAAGAAAATAGGATTACTGCTGTTGTCTTCCCCATCAGTAGAGAGCAGCCCAGGAGGGACGCAGCTCTCGCTTCCAAACGGATCGTGGACATCTGCACATCCAACACTTTTGTGTTTTCCAGGATTCTCATCAGAGAAAGAGCTCCAAAAATGGGGAGCAGGGTGTTTGGAGCAGAACAGAGTCTTATCCCTCTGACACAAAAGCTTCCTCTGATCCGTGTAACACTAGAGCCAGCTCCCGTGTGCCCCCGGGCCAGGCAACAAATAAAACCGATAATAGAGCATGTCTGTGACTGCTGGAATCCCCTGCGGTTAAACCGGTCCAGCTTGTAAAGAGCTCTGCCAGGCAGCGGGCTGAAATACCAAATCCTGGCACAAATTGTCCCCTTTTTTTGCCTAACTCACCTTATGGACGGGGAGCTTTCTTCTTTTATTCAGCACCAAAGTCTATAAAAGCATGGGGGTTAGGACCAACTCCTCTGTGACTTTGTGGGATTGTTTGGGGGGTTAGTCATCCCCCACACAAGTCATTCCAGCGGTGTGAAAACTGGTTTAGATGAAGCAGATACAACGGTTGCCACACAAGTAACAAGTCTCATGGCGGCCCTCCCGAAATAAAACAAAGGGAACAGACCCGCACAGATTCAAGAGTTCACCGCAGCGTTTGCCGCTCCACTCCCCCCCGAGCTCCCAATGCTTCCTCAAACATCTCTGATGAGGGAAAACTGGGAATTTACCCACAGAAATAAAGCATCTCAGATCCCCCTGAAAAATTCATGTTTGTGGGATGTTGCGCAAACGTGTTTGAAGGAGTAAAAAAATGTAAAAAATAAAAAATGTGCCAGATTTGTGACCTCAAAGTTGAGCACAGGGAATTTTAAACTACTTTTCAGACGCCACTGGTGTTTTGAACTGGGTTGAGATGTGAGGGGAGTGGCTCCACAGCGCCACACTGTGGCAGCAAAAAACACACACAAGTTTAAGTACCTTTTTTTTTATTTTGAAAAGCCAGATCTGCAGCTGGATTGGCAAAAAAACCCATCAGAATAATAGCAAAAATAAACCCTGGCTTAACTTTGGCAGCATTAAAAGCTCACATTTACATTTTCATTCCTAAAAATTCACAAAAGCACAGTGCATGACGGCAAACTACTTGGCCGCAAAGTACAAACGTCAGCAGAGATTGGACGTAGATTGCAGATCAGAAAATAATCTGCCATTTGTTTTTAATTGCCCTCCTATTACTAACATGTATTTGCAACAACCCTGCTGACTCAGCCATTTATGGAAAAATGGCTCTTTTTACGATAAATAGAACAAAAAATGCATTATTTATTTTTCATCTTAGAAACACTTTTGACTCCTTCTAAGTCCAAAACCTTTTGGGGAGGGGTTTCCAACAGGGAATGATCATTGTAACAGTCTCAGTCCATCCTACAGCTTATATACATTCACACACAAAAAAAAAAACAGGGACATCCCCAGTCTAAGGCACTCAAGTTTGGAGAGAAATGTGGGTTTATAAATAAGCCCGGAACCTGAAACCAGGTTCTGATTGAAAAAATTCAATTTTATGTTCATCCACAGTCACAGTTTGGCTGACGTGTGAATGACTGAGATGTAAAGGCTTAGGAAAGATGCTGAAACCCCTCCACAACTGGGACGACAGCCTGTGCTGTAGTAACTTCCACCTTTTCCAGCCTAAAACAGGAATCAGACCCAGACCCCGGCCTGCCGTTTCCATCAGAAGTCTACCGTTGCCGCCGCCCAGCCGCTCCCGATTTTGGTCCTCTCCGATCGTCCTAGAGCTTCACGCTCGTCGCCGTACCACTTTTTAAAAGAATAAATAATCACACATCGATCTTCTTCAGCTGCTCGTAAGTGAGGAAGAACTGAAGATGGAGTAAAGGAAAAAGGACAGCACAACTCAAAGCCACAAATGAGTAATCTCATTACATCTTCAACTAGATGATGTTTAAAAATCCAAGGGACGTTCTATGGGCTCAAAATATGACCATAAAGATTCCTTCCATTCCCTCTTGCTTATATATAAACAGCTTAAAGTCTGCAGAGGGGCGGGACAGCAGGAAGCCACCTGCTTTTTGATTGGACAGTTTGATTTGTGGCCATCGCAACCGCAACTTCAGGAGCTCACAGTTAAAAACGTAGAAATTATTTCACAAATGCAAATCTTTTTTAAGGGCATGCAGATCGTTTTGTACACATTTGCAAGCTTGACTTATGTGTGAACATGGAGTTGTTGCTGAAAATCTTAATGGCCTTATTTTGAGCCCATAGTGTTCACTCACTCCTCACCTCACTGACCTTTCCTGGGATTTCTAGGCGGGTTTGAGGCATCAGCTTCACTAAAGTTACATAAAAGAATTAGCAGGAATTGAATAAAGACTTGGAATTCCATGCGTCACTGAATGCCTAAAAGCCTTTGAACACTTTCTCCAACCTAACCCCACGCAGCTCCGTATGAAAAGGATACGATGATGTTCCAGGGTCCCAGGCGCAGCCAGTTGGGGAAGAAGCCTTTATAGAGAGCCATGAAACCCTCGGAGCGCCACGTCTGCAAGACGAAAGTGTGCAACCAAACTTACATTCACTACTTGCTTGAAAACTTCAATCAAAAAGTGCACGAGGTCTTATAATAGGTCAATAGAGACATGCTAATCCTCAAAAATATAAAGCAAAAGATTCAGACAGAAAGAAAATAAATTTAAAAAAGGGTAGATTTGGCCTAAATAGGACATTTTCTGCTTTTTTACGATCAAAACATTGAAGAAATTTTTGAAATTCTTTGACTAGATGGTGCGGATACTATATTATTTATGTAAGCCATATTTAACAACATTGTTGGCAAAGACTGAATTGTTTTTTTACATTTTATGTTCTTTAGAAAGTGCGTTTTGTGTTGTTACGGACTGTTGTACTGTTATTGCAATTCTTTTATGAGGAAAAAATGTCATCCCCACCGCATCCTCAAAAATCATCAAAATGTGCACACATCCTAGTTAGTACTCAGTGAAAATGAATTTTTGACATAGAGATGATGACATCACAGCAGGAGAAACGCTCAAAAAAAGGAAGGAGGCGAAAATATCGTATGGGGTTAAAAAGAAAATATTTCAAAATCTACTAACGAAACCAAAACACACAAGGCGGATCTTCAGGAAATTTCACACACTCCAGGTTAAGTCTACAACCAAAACCAAAGATTAATTGACCTTTGACCTCGTAAAGAGGCCACCATAATTGACCTTTGACCTTGTGAAGAGGTCACCATACTTAAATTTCACAAAAAATTCACAATTAGTGCCTTTTACAAATGTAAACACTTCTTAAAGATTTCAACCTATTTTCTCCTAACTCCCCAATCATCTTCAGGACGCTATCTAAGAAAAAAATGTTGGTTTTAAAGTTTATAGATTTTGAACGGAGTTCGCGCGGCAAGCTCACAAAAGTTGAGTTTCTGTGCTGCTTGCATATTTTTAACAGGAATATTGTGAAAATGTACGGCATGAGTCTCCGGCGCAAGCTATACATAAGAACAAGAATGAGGTTTTAAATATTGATTTGATATTTATTTCTTTTTTATGCGACTATGATATAAGTGGGATAATGCCCGATGAAGTGTGAATTATCAGAAATTAATGCACGACATGGAAGCCTGAACCGTTGATGCAAAGGGTGTTCATTTCTGATAATGCACACTTTGAAGGGCATTATCCCACTCATATCATAGTCGCCTACAAAAGAAATAAATATTAAATCAATATTTAATTCCTTATTCTTGTTATTTCTTCAGTTTAGACTATTTGATACATATTGCAGCGTGTAGTCACAGTAACATGACAACATGCCACTGAACTGTCTGAGCCGACAAACAACCTCAACTGCAGTGGCAAAGGAAAGCAATATATATGTTGATTGTCACGATTGGTTAAGAAAAGCATCAGATCAGAGAGAAAGTTCACCTCTTACCGCTTTTTTTGTCCAGATGATGAGGCCAAAGTATGTTTTAAAGAAGGGGGCGCAGTGATACAGAACATTTGGGATATATGACCGGAACTTCTTTCTTAGATGTGCAATATCAGTGTGAATTATAATTCCATACCCAGTAGGGGTGTTCCAAAATATTGATATTGTGATATATCACAGTATTTAGTCCTGCAATTGATTCTTGATGAGTTCTCACCATTTTTTTTTTGTTTGTTTGAAGAGGCTGTAAAACGTTACATTTGTACAATATTTTGAGAAGCAATTTCTTCAGCTGTGCTGCCATTTTTCAAAGTTTACCTTTGTTTTACTAGCTAAAAAATGTGCTTGTGTGCATTGTCATATAAAGCCTGTAAGTTGTTGTATCCCTTTGGAACACTTCTGCACCTCCAGCTGTCACTGACCTGCAGCAAGCAGTCCAGCGTCCCCTGGTAGAGGGCCCCTCCTCGCTGGTTCATCATGCGCGTCCGCACTACATCCACTGGATTGGAGGCCAAAGCGCCCGCCAGGCCGCACACGAAACTTGACCTGCAGAACGTAGAGACCCGCGTTACCAATGATCATCTTGTATTACCGCCCGAAAAAGACAGGACTCCTATTTTTGAGTTTTATTACAACTTGGATTTGAGCTCGATGAGAAGCGGAGACTCACAAGAAGTGCGTGTACACAGTGTCCCCCATGTAGCCCGACAGGATCAGGTGCTTCTTGGTGATGTCATAGACCGGAAGCTCAACGCCGACCACGATGGCTGCCCTCTGCGCCGTCAGAGAAACGCCCTGATGCAGAGAGAGGGTGCATTAACAGCATTTGTGTCTGTCATGCATTTAAATAAAGCTTGACCTACTTTCCAAAGTCCTCTGGTTCCCTCCTCCTGGTAGATGTTAATAAAGTTACCCATCATGCTGCCTTGGATGACATTTCCCTGAGCTTGCATTCGGATCTGAAAAAAACAGAATTGTTTTGAATCTAGAATTGTGCTGCTGTAATTCAGAACTGCTGACCAAAAACAGATCAACGTCCTCCCTCTAGAGACTATAAAGTCATGAGCACGGTGTTCCAAACCCGTATGAGTCAATCTGTCAGCACTAAGGGACATCACATGCAGAGAGATCAACTCATAAAACATAATGAAAAAGTTCTTGGCAAAAGTAGCCCAGATAAATTGCCAGCAGCCGAGCACCCGTATCGTTTACAGAACACTATGTGACGCTTTGAAGGTACCCCCCTATAAATATCCACAGACAAGTCTTTCTCTCCACCAGGCGAGCTATAAAAAACATCTTAACCCTCCTGGCGAGGACACAGCCCACCCTACGGGTTCAGAAAACTGTCAGACCCGCTCGGCGGCTCAGACCGTGGTGTGCTAAACAAGCCGAGGCACGCGTGTTGGCAAACCTTCAGGACATCAGTGGGGTTGGCAATGGAGGAGGAGACGACTCCGGAGAGAATGCCGCACGCCACGTTGGTCAGCAGTGTCTCGTCTGAAATAAGAGGAGCAAAACAGACCAGCAGGTTAGGGGGGAGCTTTTGCAGAGGAATGCCTGAAACTTTCCACTTTACAGCCTGCAGAGGAATATGGATTCAGAGGGAGGAGGGCAGGCTGACACTCACCCTCAGGCCTGTCAACCAGAAGCCTCTTGAGGCTCTGGTATGTGCCGATTTTGATGGTGCCATAGGAGGCTTGGCGAAGCATGGCAGGAGCAATTCTGCCAATAGAAACATCAGATTTAGATAATTACACATTAAAGCTTACTGCAAGGAGGAGGTGAAAACTTTATAAGGAAGATGAGCAGTGATGTCACTGAAACAATGCATGCAGGGTGTCAAATGAACCCACTGACCCTGAATAAAGGGCCCGGAGCCCCTCCTCCCGCCCGATCCTCATGATGGCATGGAGCATGCCCCTGTAGCGGATCTCTCTGTATCTTCGGTCGCCCACCTGGCCTTGAACCTGGAGACGCGTCTTTGCTAAGTCGATTGGGAACGTACCTGCAACACAGAACGCGCAAAACCAAACATTCAATGAGGAAAATCCCCAAAACCTGAATAGGAGCCACGCAGCCCGCAGCCGGGCCTCCCCGCCCATCACTCACCGCATTCCGCCGTCACAGAGGCCAGTCCGCCGAAAACGAAAGGCTTCCAGTTTACGTTCGACATCTTCTCCGGAACGTTTACCGGCGCTCACAGCTGACAAACACTCGTGACAAACTCAGGACTGGACAGCGAGTACGGCTACTGCGTAGCTGTGTGGTGTCGGACTCCCCCGGGGGTTAGAGAGCAGCGCCGCTTACGCGGAGTTCCTTCAGGCACACTTGGAAGGAGCGAAGCCCCGCCCAACGCCGCTCCCTCTGCTGTCTCCGATGTCCCGCCCACCGTCGGTTGCCCGGCAACCGTGTGTTCCTGAGAATTCGAAACTAAAAGCTGAAAATAAAATAAAATAAAATAAAATAAAATAAAATTAAATTAAATAAAATTAAATTAAATTAAATTAACCATTCTTTAATTTTAAAAATAGATGTCTTTAGCTATGTTTTTTGTGATTTGTGAACAGGGAAATGTTAACAATTTTAACTGAGTAGAAAATACTTTTTGCAGCTCTACGCCTCATCCCTATTGTACAAAGCTAGCTAGCTGATGATGAAAATGTGGATGCTTTATTATAAAATTTAATTTAAGCACATTTTCCCGCAAAACTGCTTATGCAGTTAGCATCAATGCATGCTAGCTTTTCCACGCAAACTTCTGGGAAATTTCTAGGGCTCTCGAAAATAGCTACAAAATTATGAATGTAATATTTTGTGCACTATAGTGAGTAGGGAAGGAATTTGAACATACCCGACGAAACTGTGAGACTTTCAAAGCTCAAAAAGAAGGTTTTGTTGAAACTTTAAGTTCACGAACTCCAAATTCAGGAAAACTCAGACTTTTGGGTTTCAGAAGCGGAGATACCTTAAACCTGTGAAATTGGGTGAAACCAAACCTGTTTCACGAAGTGGGGTAAGCTGAACTCAGAATCCATCACTATAGCAACTGACTCTGTGAACGTTTCCTGGTCTGAAACAGCTTTCCCTCAGGAAACTCAGAGTTCCCTGCGGTCTCCACCCCTTCTTAAAGTGAAGGATGTTCCTCATTAAAATGTTGAGAGCATTCACATTAGAAACTGCCCGTTTCCACCACGCAGAAACCAAAACGGCATGTTCATCAATAGAGGATCCCGTAGACGAGAAGGCTGGATTAATCCAGACTACAGTCATGGATGACAATGTAGCCTACTGAAGTTTCGTGACTTTTTCCCTTTTGACTTCTTACCGGGAGGTGTGCAATCTCTTTTTTTAATCATCTCTCTTTAGTCTTCTCTGATTTCCTATTTTAGCACATTTTCCCTCAAAATAGCTTATGCATTTGGCATCGATGCATGCTAGCTTTTCCACGCAATATGCGAATTTGAAATTCTTTTTTTTTCTTGCATTGATGCCACTTTGAAATTCATTTTAGTAAACTACATTTATATCTAGCCTTTATATCTACGCTCATGTGGCAGGGTGGGGGTTTTCTGAGCACAATTGCGGGTGAACACTTGGCGGGGTGTTGGTACGCCAAGTGCAATTGCAGGCAAGCATTTGGCGGTGTGGGGGGTAAGGTGTGTGCGCACGTGAGGGAGGGAGCACTAAGCGCGTACAGAGCGGTCTTGTGCTGCCCAATGCTGCAGCACAACAAGAACAGAGTTTGAGAGGAAGACTTAAAATTGCAGTCAATTTACAATCTGCAGGAAGCTAATTCCATATAGAACGTCTTCTACAACAAACCCATAGACACCTGAGAGAACCTTCTCCAAAACAAAGCAGATCATTACTGACAAAAGAAACCACATCTGCTCCTCAAAGCCTTGGTCTTCTTCTACCACTACCATTGACTCACCAGTGATGCTTTTGAAATGGATAAAGAGGAAGATTCTGAGGAGAACATGGAGACCTAAGACTTCATCTGCTAATGTTTTTCTTTTTAAGGTTGTAATTTTTCACTGCAAAATGTCATTTTATTTTAAAGTATGTTTAAATCAACTCACAAATATTTATGCTATTGTTAGCAGGAAGGACCAAAAGTTCATTTTGTGCTTCACCGTTCTGTTCAAGTAAATGACAGCACAAACTATTGTATAGGTAATGGTGAAGTATTAATGCATGTGTCAAAAAAACAAAACAAAAAAAATAGTTGGAATATGAGAATGTAAATTTTACTTCATAATTAACATTTTTTGGTGCTTTTCAAATATATATATTGAAAAAACTTTTTTCCCAACTTTTCACTAAAAGCTGCCGCAACATCAGGCGTTTTAGACTGCAATAATCATAAAAATCCTGGAGTGTCTGACTTATGGCTTTGTTAAAACTCTCATCCTGTTTTGAAGAGGATACGTTGCTGTGCAAGCTCTTTGCAAAATGTGCACGTGAAAAGAACAAAATCATAAACTTTAGTTTCTTGAACTAGAAATGATTATATAAATATTTAGCTTGTCAAAACAGAAACGTTCCCACTGGATAAATGTCCATCCACAAAGGGACTTCAGGTGATGCTTCTCCTCTGGAGATCTGTGGAGCAGTAAGTTCAGCTTCTTCTCTAACACTATGAATTCCCTAACATTTCAGCATCTGTCTCACATAGATGACACCATATATATATATATATATATATATATATATATATATATTACAGTGAGGCAGATTCAGTCTCACAAAAAGGTTGCAGTCATTGTATTCTAACTGTGAGTTGCTCAGAGAACCGAGGTTTTGCAACTTTTGGTCTAATTTCTGAGTCTGTAAATCCAGCTGTCCACAGACGCAGGATGTTAATGATTCACAGTTTATAAGTCAAATATATGACCGTAACATGCAGATATTTAAGTTATTAAAAAATATCAACAGCAGGTGACATTTTTAAGAAATATATCTGGTTCAGAACAACTTTCAATCTTTTATTTTCCACTTTCTGATCATTTTACACTAGTTATAGAACAACCATTTCAGTTTGCTCTGTTCTGAAACCACAAATGAATGTTTTATTGAGGCAAGTGCATCTTATTTGAGTTGGTTTAATTTTAGAGATTTGCTGCTTTGGATCATATAATTATTAGTGTTTACAAATCAAGACAGAAAGCTGCAAACATGTTGGACTTCTGACTTTCACAAATGTTTGCATCTGTTTTCAGTCCATCTTGTAATCCAAAAAGCACTGTTTCTTCTTCTTCTCTTTCCTTCAGGCTCAGCAATCCTGGAAAAAAAACAAGCTTTCAACTGTGAGAAAGTGTAGTTTAAAAATAGAAGCAGATAAAACTTGATCTTAAATGCAAAAGTAGGTCAAGGAATTGATACATTGTGTTTCTTTAGAAAAACAGAGAGTAAACTCACTTTATACATTTGGAATAGGTCACAACCTGTTAAGATCAAGACAAAAAAAAATCTTTATCAGTCTTCTTTACAGGAATTAAACAGATTTCTTCCTTTTATCACTTCAAAGGAGAGCATTAATTCCATAAATTACTTCAAGACTTTGGGGTGTCGAAGTCCTCCAAGTTCCTGAAAAGCATTTTCTTTTCATGTTTGTCTATTGGTCTATTTCTATATCTGGTCTTGCGTCACACAATTCAAAGAAGAAAAAAGCTGTTCCCTTTTATATTTATTTTTTTAAAAATGTAGTCCCACTGAGGTGGGAGGGGTTCTAAACTTTGAAATGCTTCAAATCCTTTACAAATTGACCTAACTTCACTAAATGTCAAATGTGACTTCACCTTAGAGTGATAAAGAATTATCAGAAAATTTATGAAAATATTCTGATAGGTGGCGCTATAATTTATGCAATTGTGTTTAAGCCTATATCTCATAAACTACATAACCTAGTTAAAAAAATCAACATATATTGCATTGTATAACATACTAGAAAAGTAGCTTTGATGGTGATTTATGAAGGATTTGCTAACTGTGGATGAACTTTGTTCACTTTAACCTGTCAAACACAATTCAGAGGAGAAGAAAAAACAGCTCTCCTTTATATTTGTTTCTTTCAGTGTCTGGTGCAGTAGAGCTGAACACTAAATCTTTATGGTTTTTGGTGAAATTGTATTAGACCTCTACTGTTCTCTGATATTAAAATCTCTTTATGATTCTAAATAACATACTTACATCTAGATAGTGTTTCTTCCCCATTTCTGCATCGGACAAGACGATAGCGTGTGTGGTAAAAGATATCTTTGCATAACAGTTCCATCTGCTCTCCATTCACTACATATTTGACTCCATTGGGTATTAGGTCCTCATATGCAGCAGTATCCACAGAGCAGTATTTGGCTGTGCAAAAAAAGACAAAACAATAAAATAACATGAAGAAGAAAGATCATATCAAATCTCTAAGGACTTTTTGACAAGGTTTTTTAAGCAAGACTGTCTGCTTTTTACCTTTGCAGACGGGAACTTCTGACCACTTGTTGCTGCTGTAACACACCACTTTCTCTGGACCGTCAAGTTTATAAAACCTCTGACAATTGACTCTCAAAGCTAAATTTTCAGATTGCTCAACTAATCCATTTTCAATGACCGGAAGTTCTCCACAATTTTCAAATACAGAAAGAATAATAAAAAAAGAACATTAAAGTAGCCTTATTCTTGTGAATAACAATAACAAATATGCATAAGGTCAGAATGTTTGAGGTTTGCAACCCAAGGAAAAAATATTCTATGTTTATGTTTTACCTGGAACAAAGTTAGGCGGCAGCATGGGGAGCGGGCAACCTGCTCGGCTCCCTTGAACTGTGATGTTTTATTTATTTTTGTCGAAAAAATTATACTAAGAAAAGTCCCCTCCTCTCAGGTTAATACGGAACAACCTTCAAACTCAGTCACAGAGACACCAGAAGCGGCTGTCATCCAGACACACCCCCAGGTGAGATTAATTTTCCATAACTCCTCAGAAGAGCTCAGGGTAACAGGCGACAAGCAGCGAATTCGCTGGGTGGCAAAAGAGCAGCACACCGCCGGTTTGTGCGAAGTAAGCGTGGTCCATCAGTGTGCGGTGACAAAGGTTGTGGAGCTCTAATTTAATAGAAACAGCCAGCACGTCAATAAACAACAACAGTAGAAACATCAACGTTTGACATAGAGGTCTTAACCGCTTTGGCACCGGAACCACATAAAACCCAATCGGTGTCCAACCCTAATTTTGACCCCTCTTGGGATAATGCGGGACAGCCTTCAAACCCAGCAGCTGTCATCCTGACACACCCCTCCCTGTAAGATCAAAGCCTTGGAAATGAGAAACTCTTTTAAGGGTTTAATTTTTTTGTAGGTTTTTGTGGAATTCTTCACAATAAATAAACCAGCATCCTCCGTGCAGCATTTTTGACAGGTGGCGAGCAACAAATTTGCTGTGCAGCGAAAGAGGGGCGAACCGCCGGTTTGCAGCTCAGAGGGCGGGGAGCTCTGATTTAATGGGAACAGCCATCAACTCCGTGGGAACATGCGGCATGAGGTCCCACAGCCGCCCCACATCCAGGAAGAGAAGGGATAAGTAGGGCTGATCGATACTGTCCAGGTCGTCCTCAGCACAGTCCCCACTAAACTCTGAACCATGAAATCTTTCATTTAATCATTAAATCTTTCATTTGATCATTAAATCTTTCATTTAATTATGAAATAAATGTGTCTTAAATAATTTAGAAATTAATTTTAATTAAATATTGACACATTTTAAGTCACTTTTATTGATTTAATGTCAATTTTAAATAATTAATAACACATTTATTTCAGTATTTCACATTAAATTTATTTATTTCAATTTGTAGAGTCCTCACTTGCCATGAAATAATTAAATATGTCAATAAATATTTAAATGTGCTGTTTAATGGCTATTTTAATATTTTAATGCCACATTTATTTCAAGATTTATTAATTGATTTCTACTTTTATTTATTTAATGCCTATTTTAAATAATAATGACCCATTTATTTAATAATTTAAGGGTGTATATATTTATTTCGGGCTGCACGGTGGCGCAAGTGGTTAGCGCTCTCGCCTCACAGCGAGAAGGCCCCGGTTCGAATCCCGGCTGGGACCTTTCTGTGTGGAGTTTGCATGTTCTCCCCGTGCATGCGTGGGTTTTCACCGGGGACTCCGGCTTCCTCCCACCGTCCAAAAACATGCTTCATAGGTTCATTGGTGACTCTAAATTGCCCCTAGGTGTGAATGTGAGAGTGGATGTGTGTGTGATTGAGGCCCTGTGACAGACTGGCGACCTGTCCAGGGTGTACCCCGCCTTCGCCCTTCAGTAGCCAGGATAGGCTCCGGCGCCCCGCGACCCCGAAAGGGACACAGCGGTCAAGAAGATGGATGGATGGATGGATATATTTATTTCATTAAGTCCAATTTAGTTCTCCATACAGAATAACTGTTGACCATCTTATTTTCTGCTTTCCAACAAGTTGGAACCAGTTACAGAATAATAGAAATAGCAAATCAAAAACAACCATTTCAGTTTTCTCTGTTCTGAAACCTCAAATGAAAATCTTATTAAAGCAAATGCAGCTTCTTTGAGTTGGTTTAGTTTTTCATATTTGCTGCTGTAGACCAACAAAGAACAATACAAAACTATAATTAAGGCAGAAAGCTGCAAACATTTTCGACTTGTGGGTTTTACAAATGTTTGTATCTGTTTTCAGCCCATCCTGAAATCCGAAAGGCAACCGTTTCTTCTTCTTCTCTTTCATTCAGGCTCTGCAACGCTAGCAGAAAAAGAAAAAAAAGTTTAGACTATGAGATAGTGTAGTTAAGATATACGCAGATAAAACTTGATTTTTAATTACAAAAATAGATATAAGTTAGGGAATTTTTGCATTTTGTTTTTATTAAAAACAAAGAGGAAACTCACGGTCCCGTGGGTTCTCTGAAATCGGTTACAACCTGTAGAAATCATGACAGAAAATACAAATCAGTTTTCTTTACAGGAATAAAACAACTTTTTTTTTGGTTCCTTCAGAATTGT
>NC_050528.1:23672213-23673866 GCF_002922805.2 Oryzias melastigma
AGTTGGAACCAGTTACAGAATAATAGAAATAGCAAATCAAAAACAACCATTTCAGTTTTCTCTGTTCTGAAACCTCAAATGAAAATCTGATTGAAGCAAATGCAGCTTCTTTGAGTTGGTTTTGTTTTTCATATTTGCTGCTGTAGACCAACAAAGAACAATACAAAACTATAATTAAGGCAGAAAGCTGCAAACATTTTCGACTTGTGGGTTTTACAAATGTTTGTATCTGTTTTCAGCCCATCCTGAAATCCGAAAGGCAACCGTTTCTTCTTCTTCTCTTTCATTCAGGCTCTGCAACGCTAGCAGAAAAAGAAAAAAAAGTTTAGACTATGAGATAGTGTAGTTAAGATATACGCAGATAAAACTTGATTTTTAATTTCAAAAATAGATATAAGTTAGGGAATTTTTGCATTTTGTTTTTATTAAAAACAAAGAGGAAACTCACGGTATATATCTGAAATCGGTTACAACCTGTAGAAATCATGACAGAAAATCCAAATCAGTTTTCTTTACAGGAATAAAACAACTTTTTTTTGGTTTCTTCAGAATTGTTTGGAATCTGATATTTATTTGATCAACTCAAAGGAGAGCATGAATTCCATCTATTAACCTGTACGTCTCTTCTTCACTGACCTTAGATTTAAAACAATGCAAAAGGGTTGACATTGTTTCTAATCTGGTACATATAAATAAATAACTGATTTGATAATGATGGCGGTGTAGTCAAATCCACTAAACAGCAGGTTTTTGCTGGTCTGACCTGTCACACAGATCAGAGAAGAAAAAGAACCTCTCTTTTATATGTTTTTCTTTCAGTGTTTGGTGCGGCAAAGTGGAATAATAGATCTTCTTAATTTTTGGAGAAATTGTATTAGACCTCCAATGTTCAAAATCTCTTTCTGAATCTAAACTGCATACTTACATTCAGATACTGTTGCTTTTCCATTTCTGCATCGCACATAACGATGGTTTTCTAAGCGAAAGATATCTTTGCATAACAGTTTTATCTCCTCTCCATTCACTACATATTTCACTCCATCAGGTATTACGTCCTCATATGCAGCAGTATCCACAGCGCAGTAATTGACTGTGAAAAAAAAAAAAAACAATTAATGAAAAGACAATTATCGTATTAGACATTATGTCTATTCTGTAAGGACTTTTTGACAGAGGTTTGGAAGCAGGACTGTCTGCTTTTTACCTTTGCAGATGGGAACTTCTGACCACTTGTTGCTGCTGTAACACACCACTTTCTCTGGACCGTCAAGTTTATAAAACATCTGACAACTGACTCTCAAAGCCAAATTTTCAGATTGCTGAACTAATCCATTTGCAACGACCGGAAGTTCTCCACAATTTTCAACTACAGAAAAAAAAATGAACATTAAAGTAGCCTTATTCTTTTGAATAACAATGAGAAATATGCCTTTTATTCAAAGGTCCGAATGTTTAAGGTTGACAAGCCAAGGAAAAATATTGAATGTTTTTGTTTTACCTGGAACCACTTCAGGCTTCGTATTTACCTCAATTAATCCAGGAGAGTAAACTGTGAGAGAGACAGCAAACACATTCTGTATAGTTTTCTTTATACAAAACACAGGTTTTTGTTTTCAAGCTTTAATACTGGCGTTATTTTTCTACCAGGATTAG
>NC_050528.1:23674786-23676952 GCF_002922805.2 Oryzias melastigma
AAAAGTACTTCTCATGAGTCATTGAAATTTGAAAGAAAAAAAGTTATGCGACAAAGCTTCTATCTTTTTTCCTTTTTTTAAAACACAACTCAGCTGGTCACATTTTTTTGTATGAATGTGCCTGTGCGGGAAATAGCTTTATCAGCCATAAAACTGTAAGGTACTTCAGATCTGCTGGTCAAGTTAACCAATCACAAGTGATCTGATTCCAAAGTAGGTAGAGAAGATTCAATAAAATATTAATGACGATGGAAATTAATGTGCAAATATTTTAAAATGATTCCATGGAAAATTCTACTGGCTTCCTTTCAAAAACATGTTTTTGAATCTGTAACATACTCACCAATGCACTGTGGCTGAGGAGACCACTGACCATTCTCACACATGCTATGTATCGCATCCACTGCAGGTTTGAATCCATTCTCACAGGCATAAATGATAATTTCATTTAGCTGGTAAGACTCCTTTATGGGGACAAAGTAACCATTTTCCACATTGGGAGCACTGCAAAACTGTGGTGTTTCGTGTGCTGTTAAAAAAAAAAAAAAAAATCAAAGAAACCACAGTGAAAAAAAACGATGATTAGATGTGTATATTCACATACTGTAGAAAACGGGACTGAGTGACCCCTCCCCCATCACATGCTAAATAGGAAGTATCCACTGGCTGTGTAACGGCTGAGGCTGTATGTATTGTTTTATTTGTACATTTGGAATTTTTTTTTTCTGTTTCTCTTTTCTTTGGGTTCTGTAAGTGGAGGTTTCTTTGTCTTTCCTTGTTTTATCATATTTCACCTAGGCCACCATGCAGCCCAGGGCTGGCTGGATGGCTCTTATATTGCTCCCCTTTTTTTTTTTGCACGGTAATACTGAAGTTGTTAGGGTCTGTAGGCTAGCAGGGAAGAGTGTAAGCAAAGGAATTATGGGGTATGAACATTGGGTTACTTTCACGCTAACAGTTCCAGCTACAGCTCAGAGGTAGGTTGCTGCTCTGCAGAAAATATGTCCTTAAAAGCAAAACATGTCTTTTAATTTTGGCTCCTTGTTGGATTTGCCAGCTCTGTCAGACATAAAAGTTGTCAGGTCTTAACCATTCTTTCCCCTTTATGGCTTTTCCTGGTTCCTTGTAGTATTTTTGTTCCTTTTTTGGTTCTGTTGCTTGCCATCTCCCTGTCTCCCCTCAATAGAACAAGCCAGGGCACCCTGGCACAACTGCAACTCTTCATCCCAGCAAAGTAAAAGAGTGGTTCCTCCTTCTATCAGCCAGTCCATCTGTTTACCTCAGTAGTATTAAGCTCACTTCAGAGTTTTATGAACCCCCACCTCTTCTTAATCAATTTATAATCAGTGTTTTATTTTTTGTTATCTTCAGCCTTGATCCCTTAACTGCTCTGACCGCACTCCCCTTAGAGCTCACAGGTCTACACCTGCCTTGACTCTCCCTGTACCATAAAAATCCCTGTCTTTTCCCAGCGCTCAGCCTTTTCTTCTTCTGATCATGCTGAAGGTTGATGGAGTTAATACTGACAGAGTTGACAAATGACATGTTTTCCTCTTTTAGAAAAAACAATATTGCAGTTAGCGAGCTAGCTTCTTGGCTATTGCCATCTGGATTCAGTCAGCGACATTTTGAAAGAAAAAAAAGTTCTATGAGGAAAATGCTATTTTTTTCTCAACACAAATGTTCTTTAACAGTTCAAATTTGTTTTTTTTTTCAAAATATGCTTCTTTTATGGTGGTGATAAATAGACTATTAGGTACTTTGGTTCAGCTGGTCAAATTAACCAATCAGAACAACCTGATCTCAATGTAGGTGGTGAGTTTAAATTAAATCTGTATGAAGAGGAAAAACTTGCATATTGTAATGAACAAATACTCTCAAATTATATTTTTTGCTTGTTGCTATTTCCTTATCATCAAGACCCATGAAATTTCTATGCCAGGATCTCCAAGATTCCTTTAAAAAAATGGTTTGAAGGTGTAACATACTCACCAATGCACTGTGGCTGAGGAGACCACTGACCATTTTCACATATGCTTTGTGCCACATCCACTGCAGGTTTGAATTCATAATCACAGGCATAAATGATCTTCTCATTTAGCTGGTAAGAGTCCTTCGTGGGGACAAAATAACCATTTCTCAGACTGGGAGCAATGCATACCTGTG
>NC_050528.1:23680425-23694721 GCF_002922805.2 Oryzias melastigma
TCAAAATCTCTTTCTGAATCTAAACTGCATACTTACATTCAGATACTGTTGCTTTTCCATTTCTGCATCGCACATAACGATGGTTTTCAAAGCGAAAGATATCTTTGCATAACAGTTTTATCTCCTCTCCATTCACTACATATTTGACTCCATCAGGTTCTAGGTCCTCATATGCAGCAGTATCCACGGAGCAGTAATTGGCTGAAAAAAAAAAAAAAGCAATGAATGAAAAGAAAATGATCATATCAGTCATTATGTGTGTACAGTATGTCACAAAAGTGAGTACACCCCTCACATCCCAGCAAACATGTATTTATATCTTTTCATATGACAAGACTGGATAAATGACGCTTTCACACAATGAACAGTAGTCAGTCTAAAGTTAGTATAGCAGTGTAAATTTATTGTCCCCTCAAAATATATAAAAATACAGCCAATAATAGCTAAACCCCTGGCAGCATAAGTGAGTACACCCCTAAGTGAAAGTGTACAAATTGAGGACAAATGATCATTTTCCTTCCCCTTGTCATGTGAACCATTAGTGTTACACTGTTTCAGGTGTCACTAGTTAGCAGGTGAGTTAAAATTCGGAAAAAAGCTCTTCCACTCTCTTAACCTGGTCACTGAAATTTCAACATGCCACCTCATGGCGTCAGCTCTCAGAAGAAAAAATGATTTTTTGCTTTACATAAAGATGGCCTAGGCTGTAAGGAAATAGCCAACACTCTGAAATTGTGCTGCAGCACAGTGACCACGATCATCCAGCGCTTTAAGATAACAGGTTCTTCTCAGAACAGGCCTCGCCATGGTCGGCCAATGAAGCTGAGTGCACGTTCTCAGTGTCACATTCAAAGACTGGCTTTGGAAAACAGACGGATGAGTGCGTCCAGGATTGGGGCAGAGATCGAAGAGATGGGAGGTCAGCCTGTTGGTGTTCAGACCGTACGCCGCACACTGCATCAGATTGCTCTGCATGGTTGTCGTCCTAGAAGGAAGCCTCTTCTAAAGATGATGCACAAGAAAGCTTGGAAGCAATCTGCTGCAGGCAAACTAAGGACCAGGATTACTGGAACCATGTCCTGTGGTCTGATGAGACCAAGATAAACAGATTTGGTTCAGATGGTGTCAAGCGTGTGTGGCAGCAACCAGGTGAGGAGTACAAAGACAAGTGCGTCTTGCCTACCGTCAAACATGGTGGTGGGAGTGACATGATCTGGGACAGCATGAGTGCTGCTGCCATTGGGGAGCTACAGTTCATTAAGGGAGGCATGATCCCCTCCCTCCAGAAACTGGGCCTCAGAGCAGTGTTCCAGCATGATAATGACCCCAAACACACCTCCAAGATGACCACCAGCTTGCTAAACTGGCTGAGGGTAAAGGTGATGACTGGCCAAGCATGTCCTCAGACCTAAACCCCATAGAACACCTCTGGGGCATCCTGAAGAGGAAGGTGGAGGAGCACAAGGTGTCAAATGTCCACCATCTCTGTTGTGTTGTGATGGAGGAGAGGAAGAGGATTCCACTGGAAACATGTGAAGGTCTGGTGATCTCCATGGCCAGGAGACTTCAAGCCGTGCTGGAAAATGATGGTGGCCACACAAAATATTGACATTTCCCATTTTTACTTAGGGGTGTGCTCACTTTTGTTGCCAGGGGTTTAGCTATTATTGGCTGTATTTTTATATATTTTGAGGGGACAATAAATTTACACTGCTATACTAACTTTAGACTGACTACTGTTCATTGTGTGAAAGTGTCATTTATGCAGTGTTGTCCTATGGAAAGATATAACTAAATATTTGCCGAGATGTGAGGGGTGTACTCACTTTTGTGACATACTGTATACTCTGTAAGGACTTTTTGACAGGGGTTTGGAAGCAGGACTGTCTGCTTTTTACCTTTGCAGACGGGAACTTCTGACCACTTGTTGCTGCTGTAACACACCACTTTCTCTGGACCATCAAGTTTATAAAACCTCTGACAACTGACTCTCAAAGCCAAATTTTCAGATTCCTCAACTAATCCATGTTCAACGACTGGAAGTTCTCCGCAATTTTCAACTGCAGAAAGTAAAGAAAGACATTAACCAAGGAGTAATCATGTGAAAAACAACAACAAATATTCATTCTATTCAAGGGTCCTTGAACTGTTATTCAAGGAAAGAAAGAAAATCACCTGGCACAAAGGGAGGTTTTGTATTGCCTTTGTTGGATTCAGGGGAGTATACTGTAAGAAAACAGTAGAAACTTTTCATAACACACATCCCTGTTTTTCTTATTTAATTAATTCATTCTTGAGAGATAACCAAATTTCAATGCAGATTTTTGCACATTTCCTTACTGCATGTTGGGGTTGTAGTCCAGTTTCCAGAGGTGCAAAAGACAGACTTAATTTTCGCTCCCTCTTCTGTCACATAATCATCTTTGCACTGATACGTCACATTGCTGTTCACAGGAAACACGTCTTGGTGTTCTCGGTTAATGATGACCGCGTAGGGAATCTTAGGTGGTTCGCTGCACGCTACTTTGCTCTCTGGTGATGACAACATTCCCAAATAACAACAGAACAAGATGCCTTCCAGATCCAAGAAACAATGTAATCAACAAGACTTACTCTCACACACAGGCACAATGGTCCAGTTTCCACGTTCACAAAGAGCCGTGGCGACATAGTCTTTGTTGTCATACCCTTCGTTGCATGTGATCCTTTTTTTATCTCCATTCTTATACCAAAGCTTTGAGTCCTCTTCATATTTTTCATTGATTACGGTTGGTGGAATACAGGCGGACTTCTCTGAAAAGAAGAAAAGATCAGATTCTTTCCAAGTTAAGAAACATCTTGTCTTTTATCTTGGTTAGAAACACTATTTAAAAATAAATTTAAAAAAAAATAGATTCAAACCTTCTGAAGTAAAAAAATCTATTTGATAATCACCATAACTCCTACAGCACATTTCATCCATAAACAGTAACATTTAACGTGCTTATTTTTACAAATAATTAAATAACCCATTGTTTTCAATTATCCATCCATCTTCTTAACCCACTGCATCCCTTTCAGAACCACCAGAGCCTAACCCAGCTATCATTAAAACACTTATAAACAAATGTTATTTGTGTTTTTTGTAAAAAAAAAAAATATATATATATTTATATATATATATATATATATATAAATATAGTGGTCACCTTTCAAAATCCTGCTTTTTTTAGTGAAATTTTGCAAGTTTGCTTCATTTTTGCATTTTGTGTCCTGTTTAACTAGACCTTTGTCAGTCAATCTCCTTCATTTCTTCGTGTCAGTACACAGTTTCTTTAGTTTGCCAAATTGACTTACCAGTAAATCTTTGATTGCAAACAGATTTTTTTTTTTCATTCTGCTCTCCACTGGTTCCAATCTTATCTCTCAGATCACACCCACCAGCTCAATGGCCTTGTGGTAGAGCGTCCATCCTGAGACCGGTAGGTTGTGAATTCAAATCCAGCCCAAGTCATACCAAAGACACTAAAAATGTGACCCAGTGCCTCCCTGCTTGACACTCAGCATTAAGGGGTTGGATTGGGGGGTTAAACCACCAAATGGTTTGCAAGCGCGGCTGTGTCTGCAGCTCATTGCTCCCCCAAAGGAGTGGTTAAATGCGGAGAACAAATTTCACACATTATTGTGTGTGACAACTAATGGGACTTTAACTCATTTCTTTTGTCTGAAATAATTTTTTCCCCTGCAGGCGTGCCCCAGGACTCTGTCCTGGGTCCCCTGCTTTTTCTCATCTATCTTTTTACCCTCATTCCATATCTTCCACCAAAACAACATACATCATCATCATCAACATTGACAACATCACTCGATCTTACACCAGCTCCATTAGCTTCTCATCACTCACCGGATCAACTTCAAGATCCTCTCTCTGACCTTTAACCCTTTAACATCTAAGCTTTAGATCCAGCATGTACATTCGTTTGACTAGTGTAACTCTTCAATATTTGGAGCAATTCGTTTATATCATGTGGATTTTGAAGCAGAGAAAAGCAACCTTAGTCTGAGAAGCATCACTGCAAGGTGGATAAGTGCTCATGTTATCGTCATGAATCAGAGAAAAGCAGCTTTGCACCATTATGCAACACTTTACTAATGTAAAGTGCATGGGCAAAAACCATCCTCAATAATCCACTACAGTTGTGGCTTTTTTATTTGCATCCTTTTTGCATCCTTCAACGCCTTGTCCAACAAAACGGATGAACTCGCGGGGCTTATTAAGACACAAAGGTGTTACAGGGAGAGCAGCCTCCTCATCGTCACAGAGACGTGGCTAACCAGCCACGTACCGGATGCTAATGTGGATCTGCCTGGCTTTACCACCGTGAGAGCAGACCGCGACCCAAACACCAGCGGGAAGAGCAAAGGCGGTGGTCTAATCCTGTACGCTAACCAGCGATGGTGTCATCCCAACCACCTGACAGTTAAAGCGGCGATCTCCGACTCTAACCTGGAGCTGCTAGCGGTTAGCATCAGACCGTACTACATCTCACGTGAGTTCTCCCACGTCATCGCGCTCTGTGTTTACATTCCCCCGAGAGCGGACGCAGAGGCGGCGCGGGAGTCCATCTTCAACACGACCACAGCACTACAAACCAAGCACCCAGAGGCTTTCATCCTAATTTCTGGTGATTTTAATCATGTTACTCTGGACACAACACTGGCCACTTTCCACCAATATGTTGACTGTCCCACCAGGAAAAATAACATTATAGATCTACTTTATGCAAATATTCTGGATGCATACTCAGCTGTCCCTCTCCCCCCCCTTGGAAAATCTGATCATAGCCTCATACACCTCCAGCCTCGCTACATCCCGCTTGTAAAGAGGCAAGTGGCCACCACGCGACAAGTCAGGAGGTGGTCTGCTGGAGCAGAGGAGGCTCTCAGAGACTGTTTCCAGTCCACTGACTGGAGTGTCCTGATTGGGTCACATGGGGAGGATATTGATGGAGCAGTGGGATGTATGACAGACTATTTTAACTTTTGTGTGGACATGGTGGTCCCAGTCAGAACTGTGAAATCCTTTCCCAACAATAAACCCTGGGTCACAAGTGATGTTAAAGAAGTTCTGAACAGAAAGAAGAGGGCATTCAGGAACAAAGACCTGGAGGAAATGAAGAAGGTCCAAAAAGAACTTAAAACGTGCATGAGGGAGGCTAAGGAGGAATACAGGAGTAAACTGGAGAAGAAGCTGAGGGAAAGCAACATGCGTGATGTCTGGCATAGCATGGGAGTTATGACCGGCCGCAGCAAAAAAGGGGGCAGCGTGGCAGATGAGGGGTTGAAGAAAGCAGAAGAACTAAACATCTTTTTTAACAGGTTCAGTGCCCCTCAATCTGCCTGTCCCTCCCTGCAGGTCTCCTCCAAACATCTTGACCACCCTAGCTCATCTCTCCCTTCCACTTATCTCCCCCCATCACCCTCACCTGGTTCCAGCCACCACCCACCTCCCATCACTGCGGAGCAGGTGAGCAGAGAGCTGAGGCGGCTCCACCCCAGGAAGGCGGCGGGACCAGACCAAGTGTGCCCGCGACTTCTAAAAGCCTGTGCTACTGAGCTGGGAGGACCCCTACAACAGGTCTTCAATCTGAGCCTGCAGCTGGGGAAGGTCCCGTCACTCTGGAAAACCTCATGTATTGTTCCTGTACCCAAGAAGAGTCGCCCCAGTGAGCTGACCGACTACAGGCCAGTCGCTCTCACTTCATACGTCATGAAGACGCTGGAGCGGCTGGTCCTGCAGCAGCTGCGACAGCAGGAGCAGAGTGCCAGAGACCCTTTGCAGTTCGCTTATCAAGCAAAGCTGGGGGTTGAAGATGCTGTCCTTTACCTCCTACATCGAACCCTCTCCTACCTGGATGTGGGGGGATGTGCAGTGAGGATGCTGTTTTTTGACTTTTCAAGCGCTTTTAACACAATCCAGCCCCTCCTGCTCCAGCAGAAGCTCCTCTCTCAGGACGTCAACCCCCACCTGGTGAACTGGATCACGGACTACTTGACCAACAGGCCACAGTTCGTCAGGATGGGGAGCTGCTGCTCTTCCATGCTGACCAGCAGCACAGGAGCTCCACAGGGCACCGTACTTTCGCCTCTCCTCTTCACCCTCTACACTACTGACTTCCAGTACAACTCTGAAACATGCCACATTCAAAAATATTCGGATGATACTGTGATTGTGGCATGTATCAAGGGGGGTGAGGAGGGAGAATACAGAGGCCTGGTGCAGGACTTTGTGGAGTGGACCGGGCGGAATAATCTCCATCTGAACATCAAGAAAACAAAGGAGATGGTGCTGGACTTCCGCCGCACATCCACTGCTCCACAGCCCATTGACATCCATGGAGAAGTGGTGGAGGTTGTTGACACATACAAATTCCTGGGAGTCGTTTTAGACAACAAACTGAACTGGTCAGCTAACATGGACACCATTTACAAAAAAGGACAGAGCAGGATGTACTTTTTAAGGAGGCTCGCCTCTTTTAATGTCTGTTCGGAACTTCTTTTTATCTTTTGTCAATCTGTGGTTTTAAGTGTCCTTTTTTATGCTGTGGTGTGCTGGGGAGGGAGTGCAAACAAGAAGGACACAAAGAAGCTGAACCGCCTGATCAGGAAAGCAGGTTGCATTGTGGGACTGGGTCTGGACACAGTGGATTTGATGGTGGAGCGAAAGATCCAGGACAGCTGAAGAACATTCTGGAGAACACCGGCCACCCTCTGTACTCAGTGTTCTCTGGTCAGAGGAGCTTTGTGACCATCAACCGATTTCGGTCTCTGCCATGCTCCACTGAGAGATACCGGAAGTCCTTTGTGCCCAGTGCTATTCGACTCCATAATGCTGCTGGGAGGGGTGGTGGCAAAAGACGAGGTGACTGATCAATGTTTTTATGATGTTGTTTTATTTTTTTTATTATTATGAACTTTTAAAGTTACATTTTAACTGTTTTATTGATTTCTATCTATTTTATTCCATTATGGGTTTTGTTTTTAATTTAACTGTGTGGTAAGATGTATGGAGCAAGGACAACGACATAATTTCCGTGAGGATTAATAAAGTATAAAGTATATATCTATCTATCTATCTTTTTTTTATTTTTTGCCCCTCCATTTCTTTTTATTTGTAGCGTTTCTTTTATTTGTGGCATTATATCTTATTATTTCCAGAGTAATTTTTCGTTTACAGTGTAATATACATAAAATAAGTGTGTAAACTTTACACACTTATTTTATTTATTTGCTGCAATGGTGGGACACTTTCCAATAGTGAATTTCTTACACGATCAATATACATCTGCTGATTCTTTCATGAAGAAAGATGGCTTTGCGTTATGCAACACTGCGTTAGTGCGAACATAGAAACATTTTTATGTCTGTTTGAAAAAAGTGTATTAAGTGCGAAGTCTTAAATAAAACGTCTATAGTTATTGCAAAAAATAAACAACAGTTATTTTGCCTATTTTATTTTAATAATATAACTTCCACAATAAACAAAGAATCCCTGTGAATATGTTGTTGTCTTCCATCTTTTATTTCAATATTTAAAGCTACTCATGTCGTGTTAGACACATGGGGAGACAGAGGAGAACAAAGTAGTGTCAAGTACCCGGTGAAATCCCCAAACAGATCTCCAGTGCTGCTTTGAGGAAACGACTTAGTGATTCAGTTTGCTATTCTTGACAGAACTATGGTCTCAGTGTTTTTTGCTTTTTTTATTTGCTCTACTTTTTTGTACAAGGCTGGATGTCCCTAAACACAACCTCTGAAATCAGCAAATATTTTAGCTGGCCAGGAGCCTGCTGAAAAAGAACACTAAGTCAGTGGGATGCATCTTTTTTTGTAATAAACACTTAAAGAACATTTCTCAGAATAATAATTGTAGTCTTTTGGTACTTTGCTAAATAAGTCTTGTTTTATGAACACTTATCTTAATCCAAAGATCAATACAAATGATTTCACAATCATGTTTATCAGCAGCAGTGGTTATTTAATACAAAACTTAAAATATCATAATGTACACAAACAGTTGATTTCAAATTATTAATTTTTTTGGCTAATAGTTTTTTGCTGTTTCCATGGAAAGTTCTCCAAGCTTCCTTTCAAGAACACATTTTTGAACATGGAACATACTCACCGATGCACAGTGGCAGAGGAGACCACTGGCCGTTTCCGCATGTACTTTCTGCCCACCAGCCCTCCACTGCAGGTTTGTATCCATCCTCACAGGCGTAAGTGATCTTTTCATTTTGCTGGTAGGAGGCCTTCATGGGGACGGTATAACCATTCTCCAGGTTGGGAGCACTGCATACCTGTGGTGTTCCTTGTGCTGAAAAAAACAAGAACGTCAAAGAAACCACAATGAACCAAAACAATGATTAGATGTGTTTGGTTTTTAAATTCTGACATTAAAGAATGGACAGCATGCAGAGGATGAATGAGATTCTAATCAGACAAAAAATACTTCAATTCTTACCAGAGAGTATTCCTGGAAGCCAAACCAGAAAAGAAAAACTGCAGTAAACCAACCACATTGTGTCAGGACTTCAGTCACTACTGAAGAACAGCTAAGAACCTTTTACTGATCCAGACCCGTTAATCATTGATGGATATTTTTTCTGAGGGATGAGAAGTGATGAAAGAGTAAATACACAATGAACAAACAGAATGGCAATAGATATTGCTCAAGTCCACTTTTTTAACTAATGTAAACAACAAAAAAGGGAGTAACCGTCGTTTCTTCTACAATCTGTTCTTTGGTTTCATTCAAGGAAAATATCTATATAAAATATTTAAAAGTGTTTATTTTCTAAATAAACTTTTATGCTTCTGTGTTAATTAACAAATCTATTAGTCATTTGTCTCAAAAAGCAGGTTGAACAAAGTCTATGAGGTTGTTTGCATTTCAGATTTCAGAGTTATTTCCCGGATTGCAGTGATATAAAATCAATATTATGAAATAACAGGAATTTGCTCCTCTTCTAACTGGAAAGGATTTCAGCAAATATTTTACTGAGATCAGAAGCAGATGCACCTATACTCTGTTTAAATGCTTCAACATTTTTTTTTTAACATTTGTAAAATGTTGAAATGTTTTTTGGGAGTTTGGATTATGGATTATCTCTGTTCTCAAAGTGACCAATGAACATCTGCCCTGTTTTGGTTTAACCCATACAGAGGGGTGGTGTGTCATGAGGCCATTATTTTAAAAGATCCCGCTAAAGAAAAATGTTTCTCATTAACAAATGTTACTTTAAGTTGTAAAATAAATCCAAATGTTAACGTCTGATGAGGGTAGTGTTTTTATGAACTTTGTTGTTCTCCAAATGTATTTTTGTGATGAAACCCTCACAAAAATAAGTGTGTGGAGACTTGTCATTCCTGATATTCTTTGCTTTTCCCGATGATTCTGAAAATATCTCTTTTTTATTTGTATTTTTCACTTTTATGATTTTTTAAACAGGAAAATAAGAAAAATGAAGCGATTCCAAAGCTCATTGTTGTTTGTTCTTAGAGGGAGGCTTGTTTCGTTGTACGATGACATCCTCACTTTGCTGTCCACAGTGAAAGACAACAAAAACATGAAAAAATGTGCCACAAAGTAGGCATGATTTCAACTATAAAAAATAAAAACAACACGAATTTATCATCTCATTTAAAATTCTTTTAAAAAGTCATTTTAGTTTTTCAAAAACTGGAACCTTTATAATTGATAGGCTTTTTATTACTTTTAGTCATTAAATAACTTTGAGCCAATTCTGCCTTTTTAAATACATTTTTTTCACCTAAAATTGTCAAATTAATTCTAACTAATTAAAACTGTCACATTAATTTTAATTGTAACAAACTGCATTATCTGAATATTTTAAGGGGCAATATGCAGCCCGATCTGCACGGTGGCGCAGTGGTTAGCGCTCTTGCCTCACAGCGAGAAGGCCCCGGTTCGAATCCCAGCTGGGACCTTTCTGTGTGGAGTTTGCATGTTCTCCCCGTGCATGCGTGGGTTTTCACCGGGGGCTCCGGCTTCCTCCCACCGTCCAAAAACATGCTTCGTAGGTTGATTGGTGACTCTAAATTGCCCCTAGGTGTGAATGTGAGAGTGAATGGGTGTGTGATTGAGGCCCTGAGACAGACTGGCGACCTGTCCAGGGTGTACCCCGCCTTCGCCCATCAGTAGCCGGGATAGGCTCTGGCACCCCTGCGACCCTGAAAGGGAAGAAGCGGTCAAGAAAATGGATGGATGGATGCGGCCCGATAAACTATTCAATCTGGCTCGCCAAACTGGAATAAATTATATTGACAATCCTAAACAGATAGATAGACAGAACTACTTTATTAGTCCCCCCAAGGGCAATTTAGTTAAAAACAGTTCTCCAGCATATCACATAAGACAACAAACAGCACAGGAAAAACCACAATGCTAAAAATTTGTTAAAAAAAATAATAAAAACAAATAAATAAATTGATAAAAGTACATTTAAAGGATAAAAGATAGGCTTGTAACAGTTACCTTCTACACTCAGGTGTGTTCACTTTGATTTAAGCTTTATGGTATTTAGGAGATAAGATTTGGAGTCCCTGTTAGTTTTTCTTGCTTTAGTTTTTTTCGACCTGAAGGCATCTTTAAAAAACTGGGAGACAGGACATGTTTATGTGTTAAATTGATGTTTTTTGCTTTTTGCACCACCTGCTGCTCCCAGAGTGAATTAAGATTTTTTTGTTGGATGCCTGTGATTTTAGAACATACTTTAATGTTATTGAGAGACTGTTCACATAGAGGCCACCAAACCAGCACAGGAAGGAAAATGTAAAAATGTTCTCTGATAAAACATGCATAAAATCTTATTACTAACTTTAAAAGAGTTCAGCCGTCTCAGCAGATGTGTTCTTTGTTGACATTGGTTAACAATAGTTTCAGGGTTTTTATTAAATTTTAGGGCGGAGTCAAACACGGTGCCTAAGTACTTATAGCTTTCAGCTATTTCAACTTCCTCCCCATGAATGAAGCTCTTTGAGGTTTGGCCTTGGTTTTCCTGAAATTTATTATGAGTTTATTTGTTTTCTCTATATCAGGAAATTATCACACAGTTAACTGCACAAATGGGCCCTTGTGCGGTCAGCAGGATTGGGAGGAGTAAAAAATATCACTGTTTTGCATAATTATATTATATATTATATTATATTCAAGTAAAGAAAATAAATACCATATTGATTGTAAACATTTCAGTAAACATTACTTCAAATGACATAATTTAAAACTCAATGATTTCATTTAAAAAGATGAAAAAGCTTTGATTATTTCATCACATTCAAGTTCACACACTTGGAATTATTCAAACACCAGTTGATCGTATCTTCATTTTGTGTATTTAGAGTTTCTTTCTTTACATGAACAAAAAACAGGTGAAAAACTGAATGATTTTTATTCAGAATCCAAAGGGGAACATTTTTATTCAAGTTCTGCTTATTGGTCACACAATTTGAAAACAATCAAATGAAAGTACAACAAGAAAATTAAACATCACTCATGTTTTTGTGTGACTAAAACTTTATTTTTTTGCTCTGTTGATAAATCAGAACCACGGCTGGTGTTAGCTTCTTTGGGTAAAATGGCAGTCTCTCTGATGGGAAAAACAAACAAACAAACACATATTTTTTAATCACTTTACTTATAAAAACAGTTTAAAAATAGAACAATGACATTCTAGGACATTTTAAAGTACTTACTGTTCCAACAATGGTCTTATAACAACCTATCAAAATAAAAATACAAAAATCATCAAAAACAGCAAAGTTTTAAATATTTAAGCATATAGCTTCATAATTTAAGTCAAATTAACTCCAACTGAAATTGATTTCCTGAAAATGATTTTGGCAGAGAATAATTTCTGTAAAGTTTTTCTTCAAATAACTATCACAAAAAACTAATATTTTGTTCACAGTCTATCAATATAATGTGGGCTGCAAACTTTAAAAAACATCTTGGTTTGATATCATGTAAAATAAACTAAAGTTTCACACTTACACTGAGTCAGACGTATTTCTGAATTGTAGCAGCGAGCCCTCACTTCATAGTTTTCATAACCGCAGTCAAATGATTTTATCTCTCCTTCCTTGAAATCTTCATCTTCAAGTAGTTCAATGTAGGTGTATCTACCCTTCTTCATCACACAGGCAGGAGCTGAAAAAGTACAAACAAACAGAAGCTGTTCATTTACCAGATCAGAGTTTGTTGAAAATATTAATTGTGTGTGTGTGAGCCTTGAAGACCGTCTGCATTATATCCTGTTTAAGTGTGAAGCTGTCTGCCGTGCTCAGCAGCTGTGGTTTCATTTCCTTAAATATTGTGCTCAAAAACAACTCCTTATATGGGTCACTTAAGACATCTTGTGTAAAGCTGACCTTTCTTACCTAGTAACAATTGATCTCATTGCTTTGTTATGCCCATGTATGGAATTCCTATGTGTGTTACTATAAAACCGCCTTAGTGTCTGAGCTATGAGAGGGACCCAAGGCAGAGATCTATGAGGAGACCTCTGTTTTGACTCTCTCCCTTTTTGCAAAAAGAATAAACGGAAGATGAATTGCAACACTGACTGGCTCTTTGGAATTTTACAAAACATATTTATAGAAATCTTTCAGAGTCATTCTTGACAGTTGGTGCCGAAACCCGGGAGACAACAGCCGATCGAGGAGGACCGTGGGGGAAAAGGACTGAAAACCCTGCAGGGCGGGTCCGTTACAGGGATCCGGAACAGAAGACCTCGGACACCACGTTTGACTCCGGGGCCGGTCGATAGGATTTTCCCTCTGCTGCCCTCCGAGACCGGTGACGTCTCTCAGGGTCAACGAGACAGGTCAGTTGTTTTAATTCAGTCTAATACGAGGATTTAAAGAGAACATAAGAGTTAAAGAGAATAAGAGAATAAGAGAATAAGAGTAAAGAGAAATTCCAGATAGGTTGTCTGTTCATGTGTTGTGAAATAGTCTTCACTGAACTGGATCGAACCGAACGGACCGTTACCACATGCGGAACAGATGTTCTTAAACAATCATATTGCCAGGGGTCACAGTGATGGCCGTCGACAAGAAATTGGTTAAGACCGTAGAAACACACGTGGGAAAAAGTGTTTATTGGCTATGGTTAATTTTTGTGTCAATAATATTGCCAGCAGTCACACAATTGTCGGCTGTCGACAAGAAATTGACTAAGACGGAATAAAAGTGTTTTTGGCGAAGAAAAAGTGATTTAAGAGTGAGATAAGAGAAAAGCGCTGAGAAAATAGGTTTAGGATTTAGGGGGGGAGAGAGAGTGCACAGAAAAGAGGAAGTGCAGTTCAGAGCTGAAGGAGGAGGCGGGGTGAGCTGAACAGAGAAGATTCAGAGTAAGTACACAGGGTGATCACATTACTTATTGATTACAGCTAAACAATATTACAAACTTATTGATTACAGCTAAACAATACAAGGCCTGTTAACAACTGAGCTCAGAAAAATAAAACTAAAATAAATAAATAAATACAATAGATTAATAAATAAATAAATAAACTTGTATAAAGTTAAATAAAACTAAAATAAATTCAATAAAATAAAATTAGATAAAGTCAAAATAAAAAAAATAAATAAATACAGTGAGTATGTGAGTCCATGGACAGAATGAGTGCAATAAAGTCGTCTGAGTGAGTTTTATGTGTGTGAATGTTTGTGTGTATTTCTTAAATAGGTATTCATAGCATTTAAAGCTTCCCTTTTTTTAATTTTCCTTAATTTTCCCTTTAAGTTTTTGTGTGTATTTCTTAGATAGCTATTCATAGCATTTTAACTTCTTTTTAATTATTCCTTTATTTTTACTTTCAATTTTTCCTTAAATATTTCTTTAAGTTCTTTTTTAAGTTTCCCCTTTTTATTTTACCCATAAGGCTTCTAGCACTTAGGATAAAACAAATAGAGACTTGCAGTATTTCTAAAACCTGAAAAATCCACCCACAAGAAGAAAAAACAAACAAAAAAAAAAAAGGGGCGACCCAGACCTGCAGGCAGCTCTCACTCAAGCAGATAAGAGGAAGGAAGACAAAGCTAAAATTAGGCAGAATGCAACTGTTGCTGCTGCAGTAATTCACCCACAGGATGAAGCATCAGGCAGAAAACACCCAACAGTAATGAACCAACCAGCACAGCACAATCCACAGGTTGCTGTCGGTGCTGCAGCAAATGTTCCACAGGAGGGAGGAGATGTGACAGCGTCCACTTCAGCCATGCTCCATGATTC
>NC_050528.1:23695324-23699310 GCF_002922805.2 Oryzias melastigma
AACGGAAGATGAATTGCAACACTGACTGGCTCTTTGGAATTTTACAAAACATATTTATAGAAATCTTTCAGAGTCATTCTTGACAGAGTTGCAGTCATGTTTTACAAATTTAAACATAAAGGTTTCCAAAAAGTACTAGAATTGCAGAAACAATGCTCAATAAAGCTGAAAAGCAGAAAAACTGTAACTGTTAGGGTTGCTTGTTAAAATGAAGTTGTTTTGGAGCTATATGCAGAACTTCCGGTTCTGTTCATTGTAGGGCTGTCAGATTTGTCGCGTTAAAAACGCATTAATCTGACACGTGCTTGACGCCGACAATTTTTTTGACGCATTAATCGCGGATTTTCCATAGACTGTATATAATGGGGGGACCTCATAGCTCGCTAAGTCCATTATTTTTACAGTCAATGGGATTTTCTCATACGTGCCTTTCCATACCGCGCGCAGGTGTCCCTCATCGTCCTCTTACCGGCTGCTCTCACACTAGATCACGGGCGGGTCTCCAACCACCGAGATGCTAGCTAGAACCGGCTCATCTTCTTCTTCTGGAATAACGTGTACTGCTATAGCG
The DNA here is from genome assembly GCF_002922805.2 of Oryzias melastigma. NCBI lineage: Eukaryota > Metazoa > Chordata > Actinopteri > Beloniformes > Adrianichthyidae > Oryzias > Oryzias melastigma. Next base: position 23,695,896 of record NC_050528.1, read on the forward strand.
CGATTGCCACCTAGTGGTCAAACTCAAACTTCCTCCAGGAGAAGCAGAACAATGTTTACAGTGTTAATGATCTGAACATTTTTGTTGTAACTTCTGCTTTAGAGAATCCATGTAACACTGTATGATATTGACAACAAACTCATTATTTCACGAATACATTTCACAGTATGAGAAGTGTATCAGACTAATATAAATATATTTAAAACATAAAGTAGATTATTAATGTATTTCTAAACAAATGTGTATACACCTGCAAACTCAAAATTAAATTGACTTGAAGAATTGAAAGAATTTAAAGAAAATTGGAATCAAAACAATCCAGGCTTTTGTGAATCGCTCTGGAAATTATAATCAACTTTACAATTTGCTCTAATAAGTTAACTTTAAAACAGTTTTTGTGGAAATGCTGGATTTTCATCATTTTGGCACAACCCAAACTTTTTTTACACATATTTTTCATTATATTACATGATATCTCAACAATGAACCTGAAACTGTATGAAAAACTGCTGCAAATATCAAATATCAATCAAATGACTTGTTTATGTTATCTAAGAAATATCCAATTTGTAGGGACAAAATAATATTATATGAATAAAAAAAAGCTAATCCATACTAAGTTCAAATCAATGTGAAAATGTCCTTAAAACCAGGCGAAGAGAAGAATCAGAGTTCCTTAAAGTGGAAACTTTGAGCACTTACTGACTCTACTGCATGGGGGCGCCATCGTCCACTCCCCGCTCTCGCAGGTGATGAGACCTTTTGAGCTTCCTTCTTCTATGCTGTGTCCTTCTTTGCATATATACCCCAGCTGGAAACCTGAAGCAAACACCTTCTGGGTCGCTTCGTGAATGATGGTTGCATTAGCAATTTGTGGAGGCTGGTCACATGCATCTGCTCTCTCTGTAAATGAAGAAGCAGGAAACATGTTTTTAAACCATTTAAGGGAAAATTGTTTTAGATGTATCTACTAAATGAACTAATACTCACTCTCACAGACGGGGGTTAAATCCCAAGACCCTTTGATGCATTGAGGAAGGTAATTTGGCCTTGGGTTTTTAAGTTGATATCCTTGGTCACATTCAACTCGAAGTTTGTAATTTTCTTTAAACCAGCCAGTAGTGGTCGAATATTTCACATGAGGGATTTCAGGTGGAACACAGGACCTTTCATCTGAGAAACATGACATGACCAATGAATATGTCTCTCCTGACTCCAAATCTGTGAGGCTGTGAACTGCTAGTTTTGCACAAATTGGTTCTTCAGGTATGAAAATGTGCAAAGTGAATTGTGTGTACTATTTTTAATGCAACTAAAATATGTGTAACCTTATGTGTAAAGTTATGGGGAATAAAATAAATACATAAAAAAAACTAAAGTTATTAAAATTACTCTAAAGCAATTTTTTAGTTTGATTATTTTTTCTTTAAAAAAATGACCAGAGTTGATTAGATAACACAACTAAATATGTTTTTAAGATGGTTTCCAAACGTGGAAATAATAACAAAAGAAAAAAAAGAAAACAGGAAGTTCATCACAAAAGTTTGCTGTAATTCCTCAATTTACATAGAATAAATTGAAATTTAATAAAGATGCAATTTTGAAAACTGAATATTAGTGTCATTAATCACTTACCAATACAGAAAATGTCTGGAAACCATTTGCCATCTTTACACGTGGATGTTCCCCACCAGCCGTCCAAAGCAGATTTGAGTCCATCATTGCAGGCATACGCGACATTGCTTTCATGAGGATAACTTTGCTGGTCGGAAACCAGAAACCCGCCTGTCAGATCGGGCCGAGCACAAGAGCCAGCAGCTGTCTGAGCTGAAACAGCAAAACACAATACAATAAAATAAAGGAGAAACTGTTCTAGTAAACCCCTTTCATGAGGCAGAATCTTAGTGTCTCACCATGCAGCACACCTGGAAACCAAGCCAGCAGCAGGACTCTAAGAAACCACATTTCTTCCTTTTTCCTTAGGATTTTCAGAGTCTTGTAACAGAGCGCAGAACGAATCCCAGCTTAGATCAGAATCAGTTAATTATTATTGAGAACAAATCCCCAGTATTAAGAAATGTGGACTCGACACACTCTTACATCACAGGTTTTCTGCCGAAATGATGCAAAACAAATGTTAAGCTGATAGGATTTATTTTCTTATTTATAATCTTTTAAATTACTATATATATATATATATATTTGTCATTTTCATTCATTTCTAATTATTTTGCTACACACAGAAAATGTGCGATAAAAATTGCATTTCCTACTTGTTGCCTGATGAAGATCTATGCAAACTCAGCCGTGTTTGGATCCTCTCCCAGCGCAGTGACTAACTTGTTTTTTTCAGTCCAGGTTTCAAATGATTCACTGGACAGGTCAGAGGTCAGACTGTGTGACCCAAACAAAACTTGATTTGGTCCAGAAAACAGACTCAAAGCCTTTACTTAATATATCAAACTGTAAAAAAATTAGAAGAAAATAAAAGCAACACCGCAACCCCGAAAGGGAAGAAGCGGACTAGAAGATGAATGAATGAATGAATAAAAGCAACAAGGGGTGGCTGATATATTTTCTAGAATTTCAGTAATTTGAAAGTTTTGCATAAAAACCTAGTATTGTAGCACAATTTAGCTTTTTTATATTTTGACCGTTATCTAAAAATGTGATTTTCTTTTAATGAAATGCTGTTCATCAGTAGATTGGGTATTCATTTCATTTATAAGCTGTAGTTTTTTTTCTGTTATAGCAGCCTTAAAATTATTATTTCTTTGGTCCAACAATCTGCTGAACATTACTGTTTTTACAGTTATTACAGTTTTCCTAAACGCATCATCACTTCTGATTCTATAAAGAAATTTTAACAAAAAACAAGCCAGTTCACCAAATGACCACTAGATGTCATCTTCTACAAGCATGTTTTCAACTATGAATCATAGACTGTAAAAATAATGGACTGAGTGAGCACTGAGGTCCCCCATTGGAAATGCATTACTTCCTCTCCTCGCGAAAGTAGGCCGCCGCTTTCACCGTCAATTCCTGAAACGGATACTGCCATTCGCAACCCCTCTTCAGCGATTGGTCTGAGTCATAGCCCGAACTGCGCGCACAGCAGCAGCTTGTTCCTTCACGTGCTGCCACGTTACAGTCTCATCAGATGCACGTGAGAAGCGCGTTCAGAGGTATTTAAAATAAATAACCATCCTAACAAGTGAACACCTGGATCTTTTTTCTGTTTGAAAATACGATCAGGTCCTTTCAAGTTTGTCTCGCGGTCCTCAGACGGCTGCGTCTAATTCAGGCTGAAGCTGGAAAAGTGCGGCAAAGATGAAACTTTGGTTGGTGATTTTATGCGCATATATGCAACTTATAATTTATAAGCTACAACCAAAACAGTGAAAAAAAGAAAAAC
>NC_050528.1:23700440-23705407 GCF_002922805.2 Oryzias melastigma
TTTTGTCTGGCACGGGTAAAGGAGTTCCGTGACTCCGTTGAGCCGGAGAGAAGCTGATACGAGGAAATCTACGAGGCCCCTGAACGCAACACGGGCGCGTGCAGCGCAAAATCCTCGCGATCACTACCGACAATATTATTTTCCAGACGCAGATCAGATTTCAAGATCACAAAAACTGATGTTTGTCTCCCTCCTCGACCACAAGAGGCTTCAGGAATACCAGAACATTTTCCAGCTTATCACAGCCACGGAACACTTTCCATCTGCGAAACGCACGGATTCTGCACGACAGAGTGATTGAAATCTTCTTGAGGATAGAAAGGATGGATTTTGTGTTTAAATAATCTGGATTTTGGTGAGTAAAATTTTGCTATCTCCCTACATAATATTGAAATTTTATCAGGTTATTTTTTATGCGTTTGGTGTGTGTGTGGCAGCTGTACCTGCAGTAGAAGTTTTATTGCCATAAAATAGTTAATGAGGGTTGGATTGATTCAGATGGAGCACTACTGAAGGCCTAGGTGGGAAATGCACAGCCCGCCACTGGTTGAACATCAATTCATTATAGATTCCCTTAAAAAATTTGGTTTTGGTTCTCATTTTCGTTCAGCAATTGTTACACTTTATAAAAACAGTAACAGCTCTATTAAGTTGGCAGGCGGCACTTCTCCCAAATTTGATATAACAAGAGGCATAAGGCAAGGCTGTCCTGTCTCTCCCTATCTTTTTCTTTTGGTTGCCCAGCTGCTAAGTGTCCATATTAAATCAAGTTTAGCAGAGGGCATCGTTCTGGTTGATAAAGATCTAATTATCACTCAACTGCCAGACGACACAACTTTGTTTTTAAAAAATGAGAACCAGATCCCTGTTGCTCACGATAGCATTGGAAAGTTCTCAGAAGCATCTGGCTTGAGCCTGAATATAAATAAATGTGAACGTATGGCCATCAAAGATTGTGCTGTTTCTACATTATATAATATTCCTGTTAAAACAGAAGTGCAATATTTGGGTATCATACTTACAAAAGACCAACATGCAAGATGCTCTCTTAACTTCAATCCTATCATTAAAAAAAAACACAAAAGAAGCTTAATCAGTGGCTTTTGAGGGATTTATCAATAAGAGGAAGGATTTTACTCAGTAAAGCACAGGGCATTTCTAGGTTAACATATGCAGCCTTAGCCTTACATATTGATGATAAAATGATTAAAGAAATTGACAAAATACTTTTTGATTTCATATGGAAAAACAGAACTAATTGTTTAAAGAAAAATGTACTGATGAACTCCTATAATAAGGCTGGTCTCAATTTTCTGGATTTTCACTCTCTAAATAACACATTCAAAATTAATTGGCTGAAACAATTTTTTAGAAATCCCAACTCTATTTGGAATACTGTTCCCCTTCATATTTTATCTAAAATTGGTGGTATCAATTTTTTTCTCTTGTGTAATTTTGATGCAGGTAAAATCCCAGTCAAGTTTTCAGCATTTTATCGCCAAGCCTTTTTGTCATGGTCACTTATTTACAAACACAACTTTTCACCACATAAATATATTATATGGAATAATAAGGACATACTATATCAGGGGTCACCAACCTTTTTGAAACTGCGGGCTACTTCATGGGTACTGAATCATACGAAGGGCTACCAGTTTGAAATAATAAATTTGCTTAGTTTGCCTTTAGTTATTCATTATTAATAATAATAATGATACTTCTCTATGTGAAGACACTGATTTCTTAGCATAATTATCAATAATGACAACAAGCTCGGAAACAGATATCAATATTCAGAACTTTATTAATCTCAACAAATCTTGTCACATTTTGAGGTAATAACCAAATGAAATGTTTTTAACAAAATTATAACAGCGCCCGCTGTGCTGTACTCAGACAGACACTTCAGAAGCGCATTTAATTAGAAAAAAAGTCAATTTCCATTACAGTTCTGTGAAAAATGTCCATCCATTTCATACGCCCCCAACACCAGCTCCTCTACGCACAATAACTTTTTTTCGAAAAATTTTAGTTTTTTTTTTTTGTAATCTGTGTTTCCATTAAAGATAACTAATTATCAAATATTCTCGGTGTCTCCATGTGGGAAAGGGAGAAGGGGACGCCTCATTCTTTGTTATTAGCTGCATTTCCATTACACATTTGCACAAAACTTTATGGAAATTCTTGGAATTTAAAAAAAAAAACGTTTGGAAATGACACTGTTTCCATTAAATCATAATTTTGCGATAAATCACAAACCAACTCACGCGATAAGTCATTAAAAACACGGCGATGAACGAGAACAAGTATTTTTTTTATTTCATTCACTGAAAGGGAGCATGTGGGTGACGTCACATCTCTGTCTGGAGCGCGCGTGCAGCGCAGCTCGACACAGAAGAGAGACAAGTCCGTTCTGCGGTTAAATGAAAAAGCAGCAAATAAGCATCTGGACCTTTTTTCTGTTTGAAAACACCACAGCATAAATTCAAGTTTCTGTCACGGCGCTCGCGCTCACGAGACTTCAGGCTCCAAGCTGCAAAAGTGCGTCTGTAGATGAGGCGATGAGGAAAGGAGGAGGAGGAGCTGCTGCGCGATTCTGTATGACCCGCAATTTATAAAGTGCTTTGACGCTCCAGGACGTCTCGGTGCGCCGGCTGTGCAGGCTCAGATCAGACACTTCATACCGAGAAGCGCATTAATTTAGAAAAAAGTGTTTCCGTTTTGCGAAAAATGTCTATTTCCTCCTGTAAGCGCAATTTCTTTTTTCGAAAAATGCCATTTTTTTCAAAACTGTGGTGTTTCCATTTGGATAATTTATTATCCAAATTCCAATTTGCGAAATTTCAGAGTCAATGGAAATGCGACTATTGATTATCTCGTTAAGGAGAAAACGATTAAAAAAAAAGAAAAATAGTGGGACAGGCCGTTTTTGGCTTCAGAAATAATGAATATAGTGTGGCGACCCTGGGGGTTAGCCCCGCCTTCAGCTCCTAAGACTCAGAGGAAGTGGGAAATCTTGGGTGTGTTACATTGCTCACCATAAGTGAGAGAGCTGTGAGCAGAAGTGACGTTCAAACTGTTTGGCTGTCCATGTGTGTTTAAAATAAATGGGCATTGATGATGGAAGTGAGAGTACGCAGTTTGCTTCTTTGTCTTCTTCTGCCTGAGACTGTTCGAGGTCGGGGCTCGGACGTCTCTCCACCCCAGCCTTTTGGGTCCCTGCTACAATTGACACATTACAGTATAGCTTTCAGATATTTTTATTTTTAATTCTTTATGAAGGCAGGTGTGATTTAAAAAAAATCGCATCACAATCAAATAAAATTTCCGAGCAGCTCACAGGTGAGTTGTGCTAATTTTAGAAGAGGCCTGCGGGCGACTGATGTGGTGCTCGCGGGCGACGTGTTGGTGACTGTACTATATAAACATAAATCTATTTTTTAAATTATTGGTATTGTAATAATATTATTTTTGTGGATCAGTTATTTAGCAATCAAGGCCTTCTTTTGACATATTAAGAATTTATACTTAAATTTAACCTTCCTGTTTTTCCTTCCAAGTATGCCAAAGTATTTGGTGCGATTCCCTCTGGGGTCTGTATGCTCTTTAAACACCATCAAAGAATTTCATTTGAAAATATTTCTCTAATGTCTCCAGCTGATACTCCTGTGGGGAAAATCTGTCTGTCCTGTCACCTAAGGAAAAATAACAGATCCATTAGAGCAGGGGTCTCAAACTCAATGTAGCCGGGGGCCACTGGAGACAGAGTCTGGGTGAGGCCGGGCCGCATCAGGATTTTCACAAGAAAAGCGCTGATAAAACATTGCAATGTTCTCAAATATCTTTGTTTTTAACACAAAATAATGAATAAAATAAATGCATATATTAAATAATGAATTAAAAAGCAGGCAAATCAATATGGAAGTTTTTTTAGTTCCATCAGACTCTGAATTTTTTTTATGTTGAATTTCTGACCCATCGAAATTTTAAGTCTCGAAAATAAAAACACAGATTTTTTTTTTAAGATAGAAAATATTTTTGGGAGCATAAAATTTTGTTGTTTAAAAAGCAAGGGTTGAAAAAAAAAATCACAATAAAAATTCAGAAGTTAAGAAATTCAGAAAAACAATTCAGGGGTTAAATAAATTCAGAAAAAAAATCACAATAAAAAATTAGAATAAAAATTCAGAGTTTAAGAAAATTCAGAATAAAAATTCAGACTTTAAAAAAATTCAGAGGTTAAAAAATTTCAGCATAAAAAAATCAGATGCTAAAAAAAATTCAGAATCTGATAGAACTAAAAAACTTCCATAAATCAGTAATTAATTAAAATAATAATAATGCCATACAACAGATACATATTACTGAAGAAAACACATATTGACTGACTGACTAGAGAAAACTAATTATTTTTATTCAGTTTCAAATGTCTATATTAACAGCGCCTCCTTCAGAGTTAGAGAAACCCCGGTAACGAGAAAATCTTTGAAGGATTTCATTTTTTGTAGATTTTTGTAGAACCCCTCACAATAAATAAATCTGATCTATGTGTCTTCCATTCATTGGAGGTGTAGGGTGCTCGCGCGCGCGCCGCCTGCATCACTGCGCATTCGGGGGGCTGCTGGGGGCAAATGCGCGTAGCAGAATATCGGACTTCTACTCGCGTTTACATGGACTGGAATGCGCGCCGACACAGTCGGTGTGTGAACCTTAAGATTCATAGACACGCATGTGCAGGTGCGAGCCAAGCTCAGGATCACGTTTGACTGGCGGGAGCAGCGGACCGCTGCGCGGGGCGGGCTACAGGTTTGCGGCTCGGAGCTTGTGTAGCTTTGATTCAATAGGAACAGTCAGCACATCAAAAAAAACGTATTCCTCCACATCATATGTGTGTTCATTCTAAGAGAGTAGGGCTGGGCGATAAAACGATAATTATCGTTATCGCGATATTACTTTTTTACGATAGT
>NC_050528.1:23705462-23707400 GCF_002922805.2 Oryzias melastigma
GCAGCAAATTCACTGCGCGTTCTTATGTGGTCAGAGTGCAAAAAATGCAATAAAATACTCCTATTTCACATTTTCACAAATCAGCAAAAGCTTTCACAAATCAGAAACTATGCTTAATTTATTCGTTACTATCTAAAGCATAATTTAATCCTGGTTTGAACTGTCTAGGTGCAGTAGTTTTCGAACAGGACCTGGACCTGTTTTTAGGTGGTCTAAGTTCGAAAAATACCGTGGAACGCTCTCGCGAATCACAAGCTGTGAATCGGAAGCCAACTTCAGCGTCGTCAATGACAGTCATATTTACTTTTAAAAAGAAACTGACATTATTATTAACCAACCATTAATATTGGACCAAGCCTGACAGTTGGAGGTAGACTGGAGCGCTGCTAGACGAACAACGACCTGGATGGTCAGTGGTGCCAGTGCTGAGCTCCCGCTGGCAATCTTGTACAATGGCCGCTAGCTCGCCTCCCTCCCACCAGCCCAGCAGCCCTCCAGTCTCCCTCGTGCGGTGCCACCCAGCACAGAGGCACACTGCCAGACTTGATCCAACAGTGCATTGTCGCTCACTGGTATTTATACCCCTACGTGTGTACATAAGTGCAGACTAATGGTTTTAACTACAGTTTTTTTAGGCAATTTTGAATTACACACTATATGGTTGTTACTTTCAAATAAAATATGAAGAAAAATAAAGAGAATTTTGAATGTTTTTTTCTTTTACAAAGATGTATCTTGAGCCGCAGTGCATGCTGGGAAACACCTAACTGTATGAAGTTGATTATTGGGAGCAGCAAACATTTCCCCCCTTATAAACATCACGATAACTATTTAGAGTCTTTTGATATCACATCAAATCAAAATGTCTAGACCCACAGCGAAGTGAACCATCCGACCGAAGGAGGGAAAACTTCAGCTAGCTTGTTAGCTAGCGAACATGATTATTGTGACGACACAGCTTAATTAACCCAATAAGTGACACACTATAAAAATGATCGAAGCAGTCCGCTCTGAAATCAAGCAAATAAATGAAAAGGTTTCACTTAGCGAAAAACCAGTAGAAAGGAGTGAAGAGTCAACGCAGAAGTGCACGAATCGGGTTGCTGAGTTGGATAGTTCTGGTCGTCGATGGAACCTGCGGCTGTACGGACTTCCGGAGTCTGAGAGGGAAAACGTGCGGGAAAAGGTGATCAACATCTGTCAAGGAGTCCTGCCAGCCGAGAAAGGGAAGCTTCCAGATGCCATCGATGTTGCTCATCGCCTGGGGAGGAAACGCCAGGAGGATGTCAGACCGAGAGGAGTTGTCATCAGGGTTATCTCCCGGCGCCTGAAGGATGAGATTTGGAGAGCGGCCAAAAAGAGCGAGTTTCTCCTGTCCAGAATGACGCTTCAAGGAGGACCTCACTACGGAGGACATGGAGAACCAACAGAAGCTGTGGCCGCCGAACAAGAAAACACGCGAGGAGGGAAAGGTATGGAGCTAAATCGGGGCCAATATTATTTGAAACCCAAATAAATCAAATTGAAAAAAATAAATGTATGTTTAGTAAAAAAAATATATATAAATGTCCCAAACTTGTTGCTATTCAAAAATAGGCTGAAAATAAGTAAGTTTAGTTTCAAATGTTCTGTTTTTTTTAGGTTTCAAATCTCAAAATTTCAATTTCAAGAATTATTTTTCAGTTTCAAATCTTTTTTTCACTTACATATGGAAGTTTTTTTTAGCTCGAAGCATTGACTGTAAAAAATACTGGACTTCTCGAGCCATGAGGTCCCCCATTGGAAATGCATTACTTCCTCTCGTCGCGAAAGTAGGCCACCGCCATAGACTGTAAAAATAATGGACAAAGCGAGCACTGAGGCCCCCCATTGGAAATGCATTACTTCCTCTCCTCGCGAAAGTAGGCCGCCGCTTTCACCGTCAATTCCTGAAACGGA
>NC_050528.1:23708103-23711505 GCF_002922805.2 Oryzias melastigma
TGAAAATACGACCAGGTCCTTTAATGTTTCTCTCGCGCTCCTCAGACGGCTGCGTCTAATTCAGGCTGAAGCTGGAAAAGTTCGGCGAAGATGATTTTATGCACATATATGCAACTTAGAATTGATAAGCTACAACCAAAACAGTGAAAAAAAGAAAAACGACCATTAAACAAACAAAAAAGTCCAAACACATAACCTCAGAGTGAAATCTATTTCTACAGAGTAAATCCTCGTCTAAAAATGTCGACAGCATGCTCCTCTTGTTGTTTCAAACTGCTGCATCGGTACATTCCATTGAGGAAAACAACAGTAGGACAATGATTGGTACATTGTTGAATTGTAAAGTAGGTGTTAAAAGGTCTTCACGGACCCATTGATGAAGTCTGCTCCCATTGGCTACCCGTCATGTGTCACTCAAACCCCCCAGACGTTCGACGTCAGACCCACAAACACTTATTGAGCCATCTGATTGGTCAATTTATAACTCTAATAACTTGTGATAATGGAAAAAACTCTTTGAAAAAAAAATTAGGATTAGAAAAATAAGTTAAGCAGAAAGCAGCAGAGGAAGAATGATTATTCTGAGATATAAAATGACTGAGAAATAACTGTCTATTTCTCAATGTAAGTCAATGGGACTTTGGCCTTTTTGCAACCCAGTGGTACTTCCTATATGGAACACGGAAGTAGGGGGGGTTGCTCTGTCCAGTTATTTTATATACAGTCTATGGCCACCGCTTTCACCGTCACTTCCTGATACGTATATCGCCATATTGCAAACGTCTGCAACCCATCGCCAGCGATTGGTCTGAGTCGCTGTGAGTCATGGCTGAGTCATGGAATCTATAGAAAGGACCAGGTGTGTTTGAGATCACCCAGCGCCTTTTTTCATCAGTGATTCACTACCGTCCAGAAAGAGTAAAAAAAATACACAGATTTCCTTCATTTAGCGCCAGTTATTTCACATCGAACTACAATAACTTTCAGGACACTGTTTCCCACAAATCATTGTTTTGTAGTCCTCAAGGCGGCTTGAAGCCAGCACAGTACGTATTAGGCGTGTTTGAGATCTCCAGGCGCTGCGCAGATTGCCTGGATTGCGGTGCATGTTGGTTAGTTTCTTGCACTGACATCAAATGTGCGGCGTCACGAAGTATCGCGAGAAAGGGGCGGGTTCAAGGCGCCTTCCTAAGCAAAGCGCAGCAAGAAAATAGGTACTGCGCTGGCTGCATGCCGCCTTCAGGACTACAAAACAATGCATTGTGGGGAACTGTGTCCACACAGTTCTTGTAGTTCGGTGTGAAATGTGCTAAATGAAGGACTTCGGTGTATTTTTCTAAACGGGTGTCCCTCATCACCTGATAAGCTCCCAACAGACTGAGGATGAGGAAGGAGTGCATCCATGACAGAATGAAAACTGGGATCTCCCAGATTATTTCTGACACTCAATCTGGCTTTTTGAAAGGGCGATCAATTCATAATAATATCAGACTCATTTTGGACCTGTTAGATTACAACCATCTGATTGAAGACAAAGGCTTCATTTTGTTTCTTGATTTCTTTAAAGCCTTCGACAGTCTAGAGCATCAATTCATGTTTCAAACTCTAGATTTATTTGGTTTTGGACCCAACTTGATAAATTTAACCAAAACACTTTATAGAGATACAAATAGTGTCATTTCATTGCCACATGGGACCTTACAAAGATTACCTATTAACAAAGGAGTTAAACAGGGTTGTCCTATCTCTCCCTTACTCTTCATTGCAGCAGCTGAAATGTTATCAATTTTTATAAAAAACTCAAATTTTGAGAAACTTAATGTTTTAGGTCAGCAACTTGCAATCACTCAGTTCGCTGATGACACAGAATTTTTTATGAGAGACAGCAGTCAGGTTCCTATGATTCTAGATTTAATAGATTTTTTTTTCTCCAAAGCTTCTAGTTTGAAACTCAATCTGAGAAAATGTTAGTTATTGCCAAAAGACTCCACTCTAACAACACCTAATAACATTCCTGTTAAATCCAAAGTTAAATATTTGGGTGCTGATTTAATCAAAGACACCAAAATATTAGAGGATCTGAACTTTTGGAAAATTCTAGATAAATGCAAATTAATCCTAAATTTGTGTTCCAAACGTGATATTTCTATTCTGTGTAGAATTTTTCTAGTAAAGATTCCATCATTAAATTCTGTTAACGGTCATTTTGGATTTACTTACATTTATTCCTTTTTGTCGAGATAAAAGGAGCATTTGGGTGACGCCGCTGCAGAGCGCGTGGCCCCCTCGCGCGTGCCGCAGATGGTCACATTACATGCGCTGCCACGTTACAGTCTGATCAGATGTACATGAGAAGCGTGTTCAGCGGTACTTTAAATAAATACCCATTCTAACAAGTGAACAGCTGGATCTTTTTCTTTTTGAAAATACAACAAGATCCATTGAAGTTTGTCCCGCGCTCCTCACAGGAGACGGCTGCGTCTAATTCAGGCTGAAGCTGGAAAAGTGCGGCGAAGATGAAACTTTGCTTGGTGATTTTATGCACATATATGCAACTTAGAATTGATAAGCTACAACCAAAACAGTGAAAAAAAGAAAAACGAACATTAAACAAACAAAAAAGTCCAAACACATAACCTCAGAGTGAAATCTATTTCTACAGAGTAAATCCTCATCTAAAAATGTCAACAGCATGCTCCTCTTGTTGTTTCAAACTGCTGCATCGGTACATTCCATTGAGGACAACAACAGTAGAACAATGACTGGTACATTGTTGAATTGTAAAGTAGGTGTTAAAAGGTCTTCACGGACCGCATTGATAAAGTCTGCTCCCATTGGCTACCCGTCATGTGTCACTCAAACCCCCCAGACGTTTGACGTCAGACCCACAAACGCTTATTGAGCCATCTGATTGGTCAATTTATAACTCTAATAACTTGTGATAATGGAAAAAAATCTTTAAAAAAAATTAGGATTAGAAAAAAGAAGTTAAGCAGAAAGCAGCAGAGGAAGAATGATTATTCTGACATATTAAATGACTGAGAAATAACTGTCTGTTTCTCAATGTAAGTCAATGGGACTTTGGCCTTTTTGTAACCCAGTGGTACTTCCTATATGGGACACGGAAGGAGGGGGGCTTGCTCTGTCCAGTTATACTTATATACAGTCAATGATTGTTCCCTTTTGAGATCACAGGGTTGCTGGAGCCTATCCTTGATACTGTTAAGCAAAGGTGGGGTACAGCCTGAATAGGTCAGCAGGGTGTCGCAGGACCACACATTTATATGTACACCTATAGGGACCCCTGTACCCTTGTCACGGAAATTATACATTTACTTATGTTTCATCCTCTGAGTCTTGTTTTCTTATTGTCTGAACACCCTGACCACAATGTGTAAACAT
>NC_050528.1:23711747-23713509 GCF_002922805.2 Oryzias melastigma
TAAAAACACTTACCGTTAATTTCCAACATATTTTTAGCCTCTGTGGTAACACTTATCACCTAAGATGCAATTATAGGTTTAACTTTTTTAAAATATTAAATTTTATAATGAATATGAACACACAAGAATGTTGACTTAAAGATCATCAGCTCTAGAAGGGCCTGCCATTTTTCAACAACTGTCAGCGTCAAAAGTTGAAGCTTTGGGGGTACCCTTCTCGTCAAAATGTGACAAACTGGCAGTTCCTATTAAATCAAGAGAGAACTACATGCTTCCTTCTTCTACTGTTTCATTCAATAGTAGTTCACTCCACAAGAAAAGCAACTTGTATATGAGATAACATTTTGATGCTTAAACTGAATAACACTACACACACAGTGTATGTAATAGATTTACTGCACTTATACGAGCAGAGCTGAAGAAAATGGCTTTAAAGGGTCACCAAACCAGGAAGTTGGAGGCTGACTCCACCCACAGCTGAAATTTGAAAATCCAGTCAGAGGGGCGGGGTTTGGTGGCTGGACTGTTATCATTATTGAAGCTGCGGATCATGACGTCAGACTCCTTTCAACCTGTAGGGGGCAGCACACAGGCAGTTTTTGACTATATTTTGAAGAACTAACCAGTTTTATTTCAATTTGTCAAAAAAAGTTCATTTAGGGTTTGGTTACCCTTTAAAGACCAGAGTAGAGTGACCACAAACTCCATCCGTTTATGGGCGAGTCGGTGTTCAGCCGTGGTCGCTCATGACTTGAAATAGCTGGGAATCTAACCACCAACCCTTCAGTGGGGGGACAGACCCTTGACCATTAAGCCACAGACGCCCTCTTGCTGTGATCCAAAGCAGCACATGGTAAAACCCTTTTTGCTGAGTCATGGGAACCTTCATCTTTGTGCAAGTATAGCAAACTTCCCTTTTCAGATGAAAGATTCGACATTTATTTCGAATCAAAAAGTTTCCCATTGGTCCATAACCCTCTCTTCCAGAAGTACTATTTTCTTAAGTTGCTTTTATTTTTCTCTAATGTCCCACAAACACCTTCAACAGTGTTTGTGGGACATTGAAGGTGCTGCTGTATCAACACGGTTAAATCTAAAAGTATATAAAAATGAGACACCAATGTTTAGTACTCAGCGGCTTTTATTGTACATTTTTCTTACACGATTTAAGCAATGCTTTCCATCATTTCTCTCGCCTATCACAACATCAAGAAGGAAAAAAAAATGACCAAAGTCATTGCATGACTCCGTCCAAACGTGAACAGAAGCTGTGCAGAGAGCTGAGTAACCTGATAACAGAGGAATCATCTATTTCTCTGCTCGCCTCCTGACAGCTGATAGCATGTATATACATTCAGACCACAAACACACAAAGTAAAAAGTGTAATAAAGTCTCTGACACTCGGCCGCTGCTCTGCTTTCATGCTGCTCTCAAAGGTCTCCTGCCTCCACCTGGTTTTTTGTTTGGAATTCTCTCGTCTTTTTTTAAATGTCAAACAGAAAACAGATGAAACAAAAACTAATTCTAAATGTCCAGTCTAGCAGAGAAGCTCTCGACAGAAATCCAAACGATCCATCCTCCTCCTCGTCCATGTGAATGAGAGGTGGAGCTCGGGTGACAGGCGGGCTGAGCAGAGCTGGAAGGCTGTGGAATCGGTTTGTGGGATTCTCTGGGATTATTTTCAGCACTCAGAACCTGAGGTGGGATTTGTGCTTAACCATGTATCTGAAATTAAGAAAAAATAAGAAGAAGAAGCTGAGT
>NC_050528.1:23713568-23727190 GCF_002922805.2 Oryzias melastigma
CCAGAAGCGCAGGAAGACGGGTCGGTCGAGGTGGCGTCTGTGGCGACTCAGCTCCAGGACGGTCACATCCCACTTCTGCACGTTTGGGTCCATCTTCACCTCATCGTACTTTAGATGAAAGGCTCGAACTGAAGAGAGAAGGTGCAGCGTTAGTCGTCTACCGTATTTTCCGGACTATAAGTCGCGTTTTTTTTCATAGATTGAATGTCCCTGCGACTTATACTCCAGTGCGACTTATATACGAATTTTTAATGATGAGATATGGACCGTAAGTCTAGAGTGCAATTACTTTATTTACTTTAGTTATTCAGACGTGACACAGAGGACGAAGAATTTAAGGGATTTAGTGATATGGAGTGAGATTGCGTGCAATTAATTACAGTAAAGATACAAAGTTGATGAGTTCTTGAGACTATAGTTAAATAAAACTGTTATGTTATATAAATGCTACACCTTTTCGTTTTTTTCATGATGCTAATATGTGAATATGTGTTGACACATATTCAGCCTGTTCTCTATTCACTTATGAATGGTATAACTTACCTTCCAGGATGATGTAATATCGTTTTTTTCAACCAGTTTGTAAAATAAATTACTTGAAAAAAATGCGACTTATACTCCAGTGCGACTTATGTATGGTTTTTTCTTCTTCATTATGCATTTTTTGGCCCCTGCGACTTATACTCCGGTGCGACTTATAGTCCGAAAAATACGGTATATCCAGAAGCTCCAATAATTCTAATGAAACTTGTGTTTTTTGTTTTAAATTAATTCAAATTAAATGTAATGGACAAATTTGACCACCACTGCTCACTTTTGGCAAAAATGTCAACAGGAGATCCGTCAGGCAGCAGCCAGGGCCAGCCTTTGAACTGCCAGGCGGGTCCTTGCACGAACACCGCCACCACACGATCCCTGCATGAAAGAAAAAAAAATGTATTAAGCTTGAAATTTTAATAAATGTGTTGGAATAAATTCAACCCTGTTATGACGGCAATGCTGAGGCGCCTGCTTTGTTTTAGCTGCTTTTAATGGATTGATTTCAAGGAAATAGAAGCAAGGTGTGATCTCTTAACTTCAGAAAATTCTAGATGACATGACGACAAAGTGGGAGCCTAAAACAACTTAAGAAAATTTTGGTCAAAGAACATAATGAA
The DNA here is from genome assembly GCF_002922805.2 of Oryzias melastigma. Lineage (NCBI taxonomy): Eukaryota > Metazoa > Chordata > Actinopteri > Beloniformes > Adrianichthyidae > Oryzias > Oryzias melastigma. Next base: position 23,714,726 of record NC_050528.1, read on the forward strand.
ATATTAGGAGTAAAATGTAAAAACGGTACTGATCAAGCCGTTTTTTCGGTCATGTCTTTCATGTCTTTGATTCAGAGGCTGCACTGCCCTCATCTGTCCACCAGGTGTCCTCGTTTTTCATTTTTAAACAAGTTTTAAATCTGAATTTTTAAGGGGTAAAAAAAACAAGGAAGTTGGAGGCTGACTCCACCCACAGCTGACATTTATAGAGATCAAAAATACAAAAAAATGTAAGTGAAATAAAAAAAAAAAAAAAAACTTATTATAGTAAATTAAATTTTATTTTTGATTTAGTCATTTTTAATGGGCCCAAACACCGAATTTTAAAGGAAATAAATAAAGGGTTCTGCATCATTTCCCAAATTTAAAACATCTTCAGCAAAAATAACAGATAAATGGTTCTAAACAGAAGTTAGAAAGTCTACAATCTTCATAACATGAGGAAGTATTTGCTTTGAGAATTCACCGATCGCCAGCAGCTCCTATAAGTGTGATCTCCTGACGTCAGAAAAGTTCTAGATGACTTGACAACAAAGCTGGAGCACAAAACAACTTCCTGAGAATTTTTTTCCACACCAAATAATGAAATATTAGGAGTAAATTTAAAAATGGTAATGATCAAGCCGTCTTCTCTGAGCTGTAAATTCTTCAGAGGCTGCACCGCTCTCGTTTGTCCACCGGGTGTCATTGTTTTTCATTTTTAAACAAGTTTCAAATGTGACTTTTTCAATTAAAGTTGGGAGAAAAACAGTTTTTGCCATTCAAACTATCACTAGTTTTGTTTTTCATTAAATATTGAGATTTATGAAGCATTTTAAAAACTTGATTAGAATATGTTTAGAACATTGTTGAAATGTTTTTACTTGGCAGATAGACAGATGTTCTGCTTTGAAAGTCCCCTGTTGCTGTGATGACTAACAAATGTGAGATCCGCTTTCTCTGCAGGCGACTGAAAGATGACGATTCCTGTGAGAAACCAAACTAAAGCAGCTTCCTGCTGAGCTGCATCTGCTTTCCTCTGCAGTTTCATAAAGTCCCTCCCTACAGAGAAGACGGGTGCAGCATCTGAACTTTAGACTCGCAGTCGGATACGACTGAACCAGAAAGGAGAAGAGCTCTGATGAACTGATGATGCACTTTCACTGAAGCATTTCCTGTAAAAACTAAAATGCAGATAGAACCAGTACCAGTCTTGGGGCGCCAGTTTCAGAGGTTGATCAATGACGCGGTACGGAACGGTGACGCTCAGCGTCGTGCCGCCGGGCTGGATCTGGTCTTTGCGCCGCTGCAGCAGAACCTCGTTGTCCCGCTGGATGCCCTGCTTTTTCTTTTCTTCTGACGTGAGGAATCTGCAAGAAAATAAAGCGTCATCCTGATTCCTTTTAGAAAGTTATATTTAACCTAACAAATCCTCCAAAACAGAACAGCTAGTTCTACCAACTTATATGCTTCAGAACTTGCTCCTTTACTTCTGCAAATGAGCAATAATGGCAAAAAATAAATGTAAAGTGAAAGATCTGGTTTGAAGTGAGTTTAGCAGTTTTAATACAAACAAGACCGAACAGGATGAACATCCTGAACCCTGAACACCTGAAGAATGTAAACGCACTTCAGATCCTGGAGGAGATCTTTAGCGTTGAGCATTGTGATGAGGGAGGTGGTGGCGGCGGGGATGATGATGATGGGGGTCCGGGACCCTGCAGAGACAAAGAAAAGAAGAAGAAAAAAAAAGATTTAGATCCTTGAAGGAAAACTTACAACTATTTATTTTGACAAAAAACATTTTTTTATTTCTTTACCATTTAGAAATGAGAAATAGTCTGAAAGTACCTTTCTTTTGGTTTGGAGGAGGTCTGGCTTGTGAAACTAGAGACAAAAAAAAGAGACAAAGACAGTTTGATGGTTAAACAGTTTAAAACTTTATTTTTTATGTATTTGAGCTGTATTACATAGACAGCAGACAGCTGTGGTTCTGCTAGAGGAAAAGCTGTAGGCGTCAAACAAGAATACGATTCTTCTGTCCCAACAAACGTCTGTTCAGTAACTCAACTTCATAGTTGGTCCGATATCAAGTATCTCATGGTAGGAGGATAAAGCTGATTTTTTTTGCAGCAGCAGAGAGAAAGCAAAACTAAAGAAAAATGTTAAAGCAAAAGAAAAAAAATAAATTCAGGCTCAATTACTTCCATAAATAGGTGGAACATGTGGAAATAACTCCAGTGAATTGAATAAAAGCCACAAATGGCACAGAAGCTTCAAAACTGAAAGGTTTTCTTGTTAGGATTCTGTTGGAAAACTATCTACTTTTTTTTAGGACTTTTGATACTTTTTCCAAAAGTGTCAACATAAATCTGAGGTCAAGCGTGGATAACAGCGGCCTTCCGCTGCGGTCATGGTGAGATAACGATTCACAGCTTTCCCACACAGCACTTTCAGAACTAAAGACTGAAACTGTTCAAACAAGAAACGTTTGGGAAGTATCCCCCACAAACATCTCTGAACAGGATGACATTACAAAAAAAAGGGTGATGATTTAGCTTCTATAATGGGAGCTACTTAAAGACCCACTCCAATGAAAATTGTGTTTTAACATATTCTGCTGATGGACAATGTTCCTACAAGTTTCTTCAAGTTAAATTTAGACCTTTTAATGAAATTCTTGTTAAAAATAAGACCATTGTCTCAGTATTTTTTCCTATTTTATTAATTTATTCATTTTTTTAACCAAAACTGGAGTTTCTGATTGTGTTGTCTGAGTTGTGATGCTTTAAAACGCTTCTACTTTTTTATTTCTTTTCATTTAGCATATTGGTGCATAACAACTGGTTTTTTCCACTGTTTATTGAAACAATGTTTTCAAAATAATTTCAGTTGAAAAATTAATTTTTTTACATGAAATGTGAAACAGAGAAGTTTAAAGCAGCACAATATTGGGGCTCTGATATCAAAGTTCAAGACTTTACAAGGTATTATTTATAAACTAATTAATTCAAAGCTTTAAAGATTTTTTAAGACTCTGTGGGAACCCTGGATGGAGAAAGAAAATAAAGCTTAAAATTTCATGTGTTAGTATTCATTTTATTTACATTGTTGTGCATCAGGAGCAGATGAATAAACACAGTTAAAAAATATATATATATTTTTTTTATCTTGGCCAAAAATGGCATTTTCATAATTAAAAAAAAAAATAAAAAAATAAAACACTGGAAACATTTAAATTAAACGATGAGTGGAGCCGCTTTCAAACAGTTTTGCAGATGCTTTGTTCGTCGTTTTCAGCTTCACGTTTGGACGCACTGAAACCCAATAAATGTTTTTTTGACTCGACACTCTCCGATAAAAGGAGCTTTGTTCAGTCAGTGTACATGTTCAGGTGAAACCACGTGGACGGTTCTCGGCGGGGGGGTTAGGCTCAGACAGGATGAGGAATCAGCACCTACCTGGACGGGGAACAGGCTGCAGAGCGGGGGTCTGAGCTTTTCGAGCAGAAGCTCCTTCCTGGAGGAGGAAGAGAAACCAGATTCAGATCTGAGAGCGTCACAGAAGGTAATCGTGAAAGTTTCTAACTTTAAAAACAAAAGTTTTACTCCAATTCCCTTTGATTAGAATCGTTTTCTGATAAATCCTTAAAAAAAGCCTAAGTCAGTTGGAGTCCAATTAAACATGTATATAATGGTATATTCCACTAACATCACTCTACTTTAGAAACGTCCTGAAAACACAAGAAAACAAGAAGATTTATTTAAAGACGTCAGAAGTTAACTGTCATCATTTTAGGTTGGGATGTTTTGGTTCTAACACCTGAAATGTAGATTTTTTTGCACCGTTTTCAACTTTTTGAGTTAAATTATTACTTACTTTAGAAAGAGGTTTACTTTGCGGAAAAAGTCTACGAGTTCACGCGCAACAAAATAAATAAAATGTGATTTAAAGGCCTGGTAAGCTTTTGCTTCACACTTTGTGTCTTTAGCCGTTTAAAAGTTCAGGTTTTACAAACATCTTTGGATATTTTCTCTGTAACGGAAAGATATTACACAAATGAGTTGTTGAGTACACACAGTTATCGTTTCACAAAACCACAAGCCTCGGGGCGAGTAACAACTTCAAACATCCGTGCCCCCGTCTTTCTACTTTCAGAACACAAACACACATCTGTCTGCCCACAGAAGAATCTTTGATAGCTGCATTTACATTAACTCTGAAATTTAGCAATTTGGATTTTCGATAGTAAATTCTCTTACTGGAAACAACAATTTTGAAAAAACAAAAACAGTTTTCTAGCTCAGAGGAGGTGGTTTTTGAGGCGTATCGAAATTGACCTTTTTCGCTAAACTAGAATGGAAACACTTTTTTCAAATTAAATGCACTTCTTGGTATGAAGTGTCTCTTCTGAGCGCCACAGCGGGCGCCAGGAGAGAGCCCCAAAGCGTCACAGCTCATAAGTTGTGTATCACACGGAACTTATGAGCTGATCCTTTTAGGATGAGCTCTATAATACAGCAACACAAACAAATTAGGGTCCAGCTGCTTACTTGTTGGAATGTTTTGCTTTTTTCAATACCGCTGAACAGGTTTCACTGCTGTGACGTCACCCAAATAATCACTTTGAGTGAATCAAATAAAAAAGTACTTCTTCTCATCCTTCACCATGTTTTTAATGACTTATCGCGTGAATTGGTTTGTGTTTATTAGCATAATTAAGATTTAATGCAAACGTGTCATGGCAAAACTGTGTTTTTTCAACATTTCTAGAATTTTGATAAACTTTTGCGCATATATGTAACGAAAACGCAGCTCATCATAGAAGCCAATACAGGAAAAAAAGCTGGTATTAAAATTTAAATGTAGTTGAATTGTGATTTGAAAAAAATAGGCAGAATTTAAGGTCGGACAGACAGCAGGACCGTCTTGCTCTTAAGAAAACCAATAGAGAAAAATAAGTCAAAGCTTAAAAAACTAACCCTAACCAACTAAAGAACAAATGATCATTTTTTTAATAAATGAAGTTCACCGATTTCGGTGAAATGAGAGATATTTTCATATATTTCACATTTTGGTTAGTGCCAATAACAGGGAGACATGCAAAGAGTTTTATGGAAGTGGGTCAAGCTCCTCCAATGGAATCCAAATTCAGGTCTAAACTTGTTTCAGTTCTTTTTCACTAACAGCTCCTTTAGGATGTAGAGCTGTGACCAAAGATTTTAACCTTAAACGGAGGCTTTTGTGAATTCTGGATTTCAACACAAATGCTGGTAAACGTGCGTCTCTTGGGCCTTTTGGTTCCAGAAAAAGTAACTCTGATTTTGAATACTTCCATGTTTTTAAATTTGAGTGAACAGTTTGGGAATTCTGGCAATGATGTTTACAATGGAGTGATTGTAAACGACATGATTCATTCAGACAGCTTGTTGAAGGTTTTCCAGAGAAGTTCTAGGAAACTGGCGCTCGAATGCCGAAACTTCCATCAGCAGGAATTAAACGCCTCTGCTTTCTGTGGTTCTACTGTGGTCTGAGAAAAGGGAGGACCACATGAAACTGTTGGGAGGGGTAACACCTGATACTCAACCCCAGAATGTGTGTTCAAAATACCAAAACCACTTTCTTTTAAAAAAATTTGAGTGCTTAATCAATTGTGCACCATTTGCTCCTGCTTTGTTTTTCCTAAAATGGCACAAACACTATTTTTTCTGCTTTAAATTAATTACCATGAAAATGCTACATTTGACTACAACTTGTTTTAGGTTGCCATGTTAAACAGAAAAAAAAGAAAAGCATCGTCTGATCTGCTCTGGGAATGATAAAAAGCGTTATCACAGAAGATGCTGCTCCTCTTTTTCAGCCAAACGGCCAATTCAGATTATTCATTCTCCTTCTGGCTGGTGGGTGTGAACACAAATAGGTCATATCCAGCCCCTCCCTGCCTTTACAGCGTAGGCAGCAACAGCAGCAGAGACGACATGAAGTGGTGAGAGGGAGTAATGCCAAGCAGCCTGGAGCAGCCTTTCAGCGAGCGCACACATCTGAAAACGCTGCCTCCCTTTCGTCTTCCTCCTCCCCCGCCGTTTGCACCATTCTCACACAGCCGAGCAGCGACAGAGCGTGAGGGGCCGCTAAATGAAACGGGCGAGGGGAAGATGATGAAAACAGGACGGAGATGGTACCCAGACATGCAAAGAGAGGGGGGAGGACATGAGCATCTGCATGGAAATGAGGAGGAGAGACTAAAGCAGGAGAGCATGGCTGGCGCATTATTCAGACATGACGGAAACCAAACCTCTGCAGCTGGGATTTACGCAGTAAGGGACTGAGCGTGGCAAAAGGACTAGGGATCGCAGCCAACTGCCAGCTACAGACCCCGTTTCTTTTTTGGGCTAAAGAAAACAGCTCAACGACGATGTAAGAATCCAATCTCAAAGGCCGGTGCACCAAAGACAGTTTCAGACTGTTGCTTTGGAAATATTGATGCACAACGACAGCGCACAAGAGCCGGTTGCAGAAAGCTAAAATTGGACCAAACACAGACGCCTGTCAAGATTGATGAAAAGCATTCTTCTTCAAGGAGGGGAAGTGAAAAAATAAGATGTGCGACACGCTGCAGAGAAAGCAAAGGAGGAAATGAGCCATCGCTCCATTGCACCATGTGTACGCAATCCAGCCAAGAAGGAGCAACCACAGAGACGGTTCGGACAACATAACCCTCAGACAAGATGGATACAAGGCCGGCCTCAAAATTGAAATGGGTACGTTTGTTTGACAGATCATTAGTACAGAGATGTGCATTAAAATGCAGATTGTGTCAGGTGTGAGTTCAAAACAAAACCTTCATCTTTTCATCCAAATATCAGGTTCATGCTAAAAGGGAATGCAACAATAGAAAAAGGATGCAGTGGAAATGTGCAGAAACAGAATTTATTGCTTAGTTAGAAACTCCTTGTTTGTTTACCAGTGAGCTCCTTTGACAAACAAAATATCAGATCTTTTCAAAGTAGAAAGTAAACTGGACTTGATTTGTTTATTATTAAAGCCTTTAGGGAAAGAGTTTAAAGCTCATCTACAATAAAATAGAATCTAACTCCAGTTTAAACATACTATGACAGAATTAACCCAGATGAACGAAACTCTACACATTTAGCACAAACCTAAAGATGGTACGGTGGATCATATTCAAAGGTAAGGTTCATAAGTAACCATTGTACTATCCTTGGCATGTTTACATTAAAAGACTAGAGTCAGTGACAGACATGAAATCCTGTCCACCTTCATCCACATTTGTCATAGGATGGATAACACATCAATTTAAGCCTTGGGTCATCTGGACCCCATTAGATAGCACAAGGGTTAAAACCTTTAAAAAGAGCCAGAGTCACCATGACTTTCACAGTGGAGCCTTTGGTATATACAAGAATCCATACGAGAGTTTCTACCAGTGTCCATAGTGGAGCGCATAGCAGACTTTCTACCAGAGTTTACACTAGAGCATAAACCAGAGTTTTCACCAGTGTTCATACTGAAGTCCATACAAGAGTCTATAGCAGAGCTTCTGCCAGAGTTTCCACCACTGTCTATAGCAGAGTTTCAAATGAGTGACCATTATGATGTTGATACCAGAGATCATAAAGTTTCTAACAGAGTCTGTACCAGAGTTTCCACTAGTCCCCATACCAGAGCTCCCACCAGAGTCAGCACCAGTTTCCAGAAGGAACGTACCAGAGTTTTCGCCAGAGTCTATACCAAAGTTTCAACTTGTGTGCATACCAGAGTCCGTACCAGAGTTTATAACATAGTTCCACTAGAGGTAATACCAGATTCCACAAGAATTTCAACCAGGAACGTACCAGTGTTTCCACCAGAGTCTATACCAGAGTTTCCACTAGCGTCCATACCATAGTCTGTACCAGAGTCCATACCAGAGTTTCCACTAGTGTCCATACCATAGTCTGTACCAGAGTCCATACCAGAGTTTCCATTAGAGTCCATACCATAGTCTGTACCAGAGTCTCTACCAGAGCTTCCACCAAAGCCTATACCATTGTCCGTACCAGAATTTCTACCAGTGTTCATACCAGAGTTCACTTTAGAGTTCACTACCTTGGATTTTTTTCCTTCTTTGGCAGGTATGAAAGTGTACATAAACTAAAACGAAAAAAAAATGCTTCCACTGCTTATTCTTGCAGGTACTGCAAGAATCAGAGTCTTCAGGACAGATTTTAAAATATTTCTGCATAATGTTTTTTCACTTTGTAACATAAAACCACACCCACAAGAGGCCACGTCTTCATTCCATTGTAGCAATCTTCGTGTAACCCTCGTGCTGTCCTAGGAATGTTTATCTGGACCCCACAAAACAGTGCGCTGAGCTTTTTCATCTTCACTGGTGTCTGTAGCAGACATAAAATCCACGTTTGTCATTAGAGGGATCACACATCAGTATAAGGGTGGGATCATCTGGACTCCATAAGATAGATAGCACAAGGGTTAACATGAGTCATTCCTGCTGGAGTGCACAGCCTCACTAAGCTCATTCTTTTGTGTTTTCTAGGTGACTCCTGGACATCAGAGACGATATTTACAACTTATAAATGATATAAAAAGAAATGAGACATGCTCCTTTTACCAACTCTCTACTTAACTGAGGAATGCTTCCAGCAGATGGTGAAGACCTTCCTTTCAGTGGGCAAAATTGAATAAACTGGCAGAACCATGCAGTGGCGACGTCGACGTTGCTGCACACACACAGCTAAGCTTCTGTATCTCCTGTCTCTGTTGGGCGTTCTCATTTTTTTGGTCCATCAAGTATGGCTGCCTAAGCTCACTGGTACGTCGATGAAGCGAGGCTTCCCAGTGGTGTTTAGGGCTGGGGGGCTTCATGCGGCCAAATGGAACTTAAGCTCTCAACACTCAGTTTGGAGGTTCCTTCTTATTCCAGAGCTCCGTTTCAGAGCTGATGCCAATTTCAGCTCCCACGAAAAGTTGGGCGTTTCTTCATCTGAAGGCAACTCGCATTCTACAAACCCACAGACGGAGCACGTGAGCCAAAGAAAACAGGACGCTAATGGTACCCAAACACACAGACCTTTCCCATATATCATCAACGAGCCAGACAAATGTACAGAGAACAGACCTGCTCCATTTCTCGTGTTCCTGATTGCAACTGAGGCTCGTCAGGTGGAGGCAAGGAACGCTATCCGGCAGACTTGGGGGAATACGAGTCTAGCTCCAGGTCTGTCTCTAATTCGTCTTTTTCTTCTTGGGAAAACAGAGGGAGAACTAGGGCTTCTTCAGCAAAAGATGCTACAAGCAGAAAGCCAGAGGCATCGTGACATCATCCAACAGGATTTCTTGGATTCCTATAAAAACCTTACTATAAAGACACTGATGGGGATGAACTGGGTAGCAGTGCACTGCCAACAAGCAAGTTATGTCATGAAAACAGACAGTGATATGTTCGTCAACACAGAGTACCTTATTTATAAGCTGCTCAAGCCCGAACTGAAGCCCAAAACTAACTACTTCACAGGCAACAATATGAGGGGCTTTGCACCCAACCGGAATAAAAACAGCAAGTGGTACATGTCCCCGGAGCAGTACCCGGACGAAAAGTATCCCACCTTTTGCTCTGGAACGGGCTATGTATTTTCTGGAGACATGGCCGGAAAAATCTACCAGACTTCCTTAAGCACCCCCCACCTGCACCTGGAGGACGTGTATGTGGGAATATGCCTGGCCAAGCTCCGAATCGAGCCCACGCCGCCGCCCAACGGGTTCCTGTTCAACCACTGGCGCGTCGCTTACTCCAGCTGCAAGTACAGCCATCTGATAACGTCGCATGGGTTCAGTCCCAATGAAATACTGAAATACTGGCATCATCTTCAAGGCAACAAACGCAACGCCTGCATCAACATGCTTAAAGGGAGAGCAGGGAGGGCGCACTAGCAGGAACATTTTATGTCCGTCTGTCGTTTGATGCAAAAAGTAACTCTCTATTTAAAAACGAACTGATTTTAACAACTTAACATAATTCTGTTTCAATTAAGGCAGTCTGTGACTTTTTAAAAATAAAGTTCAATCAACTGAGACTGGAACTGTTTCTTTTTTTTATGGCAGTCATTGTAAAAACAAACGTTCAATTTTGGGAAAGATCATAAGTTTTTAAGATGAGGTAAAAAATGTAAATATAAATAAGGTGTTTACACACTAAACTATTTTAGATAAATTCACAAACTTGTATTTGTTTATCCTGAATGGGTAACTGAATAACCATGTTTATACTTGAGTTGGATGGTCTGGGTTTGAGTCTGTTTGGGATAAGATCAGCAAATAGACCAGAATGAAAACAGTCTCTGGATCTCACGCTACAGATGCGCAAAAATATTGACCGTAGTTACAGAAAAGTTGTTTTTTAAAGGCCAGATAAACAAACATCTCTCTTATTTGGCCTCAAATAAAGACACAAGACAATTCCTAGATTGTGTTTTTAGAAACACCAAAGACCAAAAATCCGTCTGAAAAACAGACCACTGAAGTGTAAACTCTAATTTTTCTTGACTCCATCTCAAAAACATGAAAGATTTGAATCAAACACGGCAGTTCGTGACCTAAGAAACCGAGGAGTCCATGTTCTTACCGTCACCGACTTGAGGGTCATGCCGTGGTACGTGCCCATGGTGTCGATTTTGAAACCCTCAGTTTCTGCAAAGAAAAAGGAGTTGTAAGTTATGGTCAAATGAAACAAATTCTTTAATGAACTGTTGAGATAAATTTGCCCACATACTAAGAATGAGGTAAAAACCTTCAAAGTAAAATGTGTTTTTGTCCCTTTGTTTCATCAAAAACTATTTCACTTCAATCTTCTGAAATGATCAAACTTGTGAACGTCTGTCGTCAGCTGTGATTTGATTCTTCAATCCATCTTGTAGGTGATGAAGCTAATTTATTCTGATCAATATCTTGCACTTTTCTCCCTTCGTTAAGCCCCAAAGTGCTTCACAGTGACAAGTCCTTTTCACACACTGATGGGGCTGAGCTGCCATGAGAAGTGCGAGCCAAACCACCAGGAGCAAAACGGGGTTGAGTGCCAGAGGACACTTCAACACATTGGCAGGCAAAGCGGGAATGGAGCCTGCGACTTTCCAATCAGAGGTCGACCTCTGTAAAATATTAGTCATTATAGTCCAAAATATGCTCAAACAAACCACAAAAAGTGCAGTTGCATTTGATTTAAGCTCTTTAGTAAAACAAAGACTCCCCTGAACTAGAACTGGGAGCCACAGAAGGTGTTCCCTTACTGTGGAAATAAAAATGTAAAACTCTTCTATGGATTTAGGCCCCCTGGGTGATTGAGTTTGACACCCCTAAATTAAGGAATACATGCTACTTTAAGGGGAAAGCATTTATTTCTAAAATGTTTTGATTCCAGCTAACCGATTAGAGTCACTGATCAAAAATTAAAATAAAACCCTTTTTAAAATCATACATTTGGCTTATTTTTCCTCCCAAAAAAGTCAAATAAGAAAAATTTTATTTTTTTCTTTTGGATATCTTATACTAAAGTCATCGTCTCAAGAGTGGGATTGAGCATCGGTTGATCACTTCAGGAGGACATAAAACTTTTTTTAGGCCGTCAAAAGTTACACAAATCAACTGATCACTTACTTGTGAGCCACTGTTAAAGCAGAGACAAAACACACCACACTCTTTTTTTAAACCTTAACCCTGACAGAAGCAGAAAGCAAACAGACCTTCTTTTCCTTTGAATCTCTCCTGATCGTATCTGTTGTAGGCAGCAGGAACAGGCTGCTTGTTCCTTAAAGACGGGTCCTGCAAGCAGCAGAAGGTGGAAGCATTAATGCATTAAATCTTCTAGTAACCTCAAAGCTGGAATTGATGGTAAGATGTTCTTACCACTTGGGTAGTGTTCTGTGCTGGTCTCTGCTCGGGCGCTCGCCCTTCCTCTCTGGCTTTTACTGACTGGAGGATGGCAAAGATGTTCTTTGAGAACGTCTGCAAGACAGAAAAACAGGACGAGTTCAAGCTGGTCAGGAAAAATAATCAAGACACATTTAAAATAGCTAAAGGGTTTGAATACAAAACACAAACAAGAGCAAACATTTGATAAATGTGCCCTCAATCACAAATACAATGATCAATGTACACATTTAACAAATTGCCTAAATGTTTTAAACCAAGGAATAAACTTAACCATCCACTTAAATGAAGAGAGACATACCACTTTCTAAAAAGCATGCCAATTAGTTCTTTTTATTTTAAGGTCTCAGAAGTTGGCTTCATGATGGCAAAATGTTCCCGACTGAAAACATTTTTGTTTAGCTTTGCCAATAAGGTCAAACAATAAAGCTGAACAGAAGGTTCTGAAATGAGCGCCTCATGTCCACCACTCCAAAGATGAACGGAAATAAATCCGTGTGCTGCCACCTAGTGGTTGAAAGATGAATGCCACTCCCTCCT
>NC_050528.1:23728288-23734978 GCF_002922805.2 Oryzias melastigma
AAACCTTAACCCTGACAGAAGCAGAAAGCAAACAGACCTTCTTTTCCTTTGAATCTCTCCTGATCGTATCTGTTGTAGGCAGCAGGAACAGGCTGCTTGTTCCTTAAAGACGGGTCCTGGAAGCAGCAGAAGGTGGAAGCATTAACGCATTAAATCTTCTAGTAACCTCAAAGCTGGAATTGATGGTAAGATGTTCTTACCACTTGGGTAGTGTTCTGTGCTGGTCTCTGCTCGGGCGCTCGCCCTTCCTCTCTGGCTTTTACTGACTGGAGGATGGCAAAGATGTTCTTTGAGAACGTCTGCAAGACAGAAAAACAGGACGAGTTCAAGCTGGTCAGGAAAAATAATCAAGACACATTTAAAATAGCTAAAGGGTTTGAATACAAAACACAAACAAGAGCAAACATTTGATAAATGTGCCCTCAATCACAAATACAATGATCAATGTACACATTTAACAAATTGCCTAAATGTTTTAAACCAAGGAATAAACTTAACCATCCACTTAAATGAAGAGAGACATACCACTTTCTAAAAAGCATGCCAATTAGTTCTTTTTATTTTAAGGTCTCAGAAGTTGGCTTCATGATGGCAAAATGTTCCCGACTGAAAACATTTTTGTTTAGCTTTGCCAATAAGGTCAAACAATAAAGCTGAACAGAAGGTTCTGAAATGAGCGCCTCATGTCCACCACTCCAAAGATGAACGGAAATAAATCCGTGTGCTGCCACCTAGTGGTTGAAAGATGAATGCCACTCCCTCCTTTAAATACTAATCACATTTAAAAAACTAAAAAGTGACTTAAATGTGTAAAAAAATGTGTATATTTTTTGTATTAAGTTTCTTTAATTTAAATTAATTTAATTAAATAAATAAATCTGACAATTAAAATGATGTCTAAAGTAGTCTGTGTGAGGTAGTCAGCAGACAGTTAAAAAAGATCAACCACTAAGAAATAACTATTTTTGTTGTTTTACTTAATTTTTGTGTTAACTTTAAGGTGTCAACTCTTTTTTTATACACAGTAAAGCAGACCTGGAATTTTTTTTTTCTGCTACAATTGACGTGAAAGTCCCCCTATTTCACAATAAAGCGATATAAAGTAGAGTTAGTGTGCAGTATTCATTTCACACAACATGTCGGATGTGTTTTTGTTTTCTGCTGATGACAGAAGCTGCAGTCTCTACTAGTTCACGGTTTCCTGACAAAAACAATGAGCAAGTTCAGGGCCTCTGCATTTATGTAAGCAATAAACTGGAAACGTGTAGCACTGCTCATGTGAAATGAAGTCAATGATCAAACATTATTTTTGTGTTTACTTGTGCTGATAAATAACTGTTTCTTATTACTTCAGTGTCAGATAATAAAACTAAAAGTATTGAAATGTAATCCCTCGACTTAAAAAAAAACCTACTGATGTCTGTATACACTAAACTCCAGGTCAAAGAACATTTCATATGAGAATAAACTACAATCTCAATCTCTCAGTTTTTACATTATATTTAAGCATGAACCTCAAAATGTAAAAAATAAATGCAAAATTATAATGAAAACTTCCTTTAATTTAAACTAGAAAGGCATTCTCTTTGTATAGATAATCTTTTTACTTTCGGATTCCCCAGCAAAACAAAGTCTGCACCGATCTCTAGTGGAATTCAGTTTGATTTGCATCACTAGCTAGAACAAACATCTATTAAAGTACCGGGGCAACAGACCAGTGCAGATCACAGCTGCATTCAGTCGAAAATATTGAAATGTTATTATAGTTGGATCAACGTGGAATCCAGTGAAGTGTTTGACTGCACAGAAAATTAGGTTTGTTTCACTGATCCACTTAAAACCAACGAAAAGTAGAAGAATTGGATTGTTAGGGCAACAATGGCTAACAGTAAAATAACTAAAAAAGACAGAGGCATAAACAGTATTCTAACATGTTAATTTTAGTGCAGAAAGAGTCATTTTTCTGAAGTTGTTTGTAGCAGATTAAATATGGAGTCTAATCCTTCATGGCATGCAGATAAATGACAGTGTCTTGCAATCAAGTGAGGCTGTGCTTTTTTAAAAATGTAAAATAAAAATCAAATATTAATCTCTGAATACTTTTTTCTGTATGAAATTTCAACATTTCTTTGGTAAAAAGGTAGAAATTTTACAAATATGATGTACAAATACACGAATGCGGCAGCAGAGGCACTGGTGACGCATGCGCTTTACTAATTCATAAAAGACACTATTTTTCCAAAACCTCATTTGCAATATTTCCTGCCAATCGTCTGATTACACTGATGCCAGTTTGTCACCCATTTATTTTTTTTATCCACTAAAAATGTGCATTAGAAATACACTAGGCGAGGCCCTCAGTACGCCTGCCTCAAGGCAGAGGGCGCTGAAGATCCCAGAGAATGTGACACAGCAGTTGAAGCATTAAGAAAAAGAAACACTTGAACAGGTTATTCATGTGTTTCTACAAGAGGAGGGGCATATCGACTTGATTTGTAAGCAAAAGTGAATCAATAATGGCAATTTTGGTGATTTTGTTCCTATGTTAAATTTTGTATATTGAAGAAAAATGTTAAAATAAAATTTTAAACAAAACACTAACTGATGACAATCAAAAGGTGAATAAGATGCTATGTAGGGTTCATCTGTTTATAAATCTGACTGATGAGTGTCTAACCAGCCATGAACAACTGGAAAATGATCTATTCTCTCTGTTAGCCTAAAATAATCTGCTAAAGTTCATCTGCTAGAGTTAACTCATAGGTTTACTCCTATTATAGTCTAAAGTTGTAAAATGTTATTTTTTTCAAAATATTAAGACAGAAACAGAAACCACTGAAGAGAAAAAAAAACTATTCACACACAAATATATAAAAATGTTTTTCTCTTCTTTTTAAAGAGTATAGCACCCAGTAACCCAGCCAAAAATTGTCCACATGTTTGAAATATATTTTATTTTCCTTTTTTTTTTTGCTTTAAATGTTTTTATGGAAGTTGCGTTGTCATGGAGATATTTCCAATAGGGGGTAGCTGTCAAGTCTTTACCCTCCCATAAATCAAAAACTTTCTTATATATATGCTTAGGACACAAATGAGCTTTCCCAATTTTTTTATGTATTTTAAAAACATTGCTGTGGAGCGCTTGTTTTACCATTTTTAACATAAAAAAACCTCAATCTTGGTTTTTAAGTTTGAAATGAGGGCGGAGCTTTTAATTATTGCCAAACTTTCTCATTGTATTTATAGTTAATATGAAGACATTTTTTTCTTTCAAATCAATTAATAAGCTCTCCAAAAATGTCTAAGTTTGAAAGCTACGAATAACAAATAACATCTCAAATCACCCAAACACTGATGAGCTCAGTATGACCTCTGACCTTTCCAGTGCTCTGGAGGATGGTGGTCCTGGTCCTCCAGACCCGCTCACGGCTGACGATGTCCCTGGTGACGTCCACCTCTGCGTCCACAAAGCTTCTCTGTTTCAGGGTGATGTCATCATCCAAATCCGTCTTAATGGTTGAACGTTTCTTGGCCATAATCTTGGCCTTGATGGCAGCGATCTTTTCAACCGACATGGCCTCGGACAGAGATCTTAAAAAGAAGTTTAAATCACTCAGCAGCCGACTCATGTTCATTTCTACAGGATTTTTAAGGATGTGCAGGACTCCATCAAAAGGGGAGGAGCTACACCTGAGAATGAGAGTTCCAGCCAAAGAAAAGGGTTCATATGAAGGATTTTGAAACCTTAAGAGCTGATGATAAAGACTCCTTCAGGTTCAGCATAACAGTGACCCTTTTGCATCACTACTATCGGCAGAAATCCAGATCTACAGTGATTTAGTTGCTTTAATACTGACGACACAAACAGTTTGCTATAAAAATATTCTTCACATTCAGGAAGGGTTTAAATTAGCAAATGCCAGGAAACCTCAATGGAACAGTATGGAGAATAACACCAGCACGATCTTTCAGCTTATTAAATAAATAAATCACTTTCTGAATAAATAATGTAATTTAAGTACGAAAAAAAATACATTACTAAAGGGCCATACTAAATGGTATTGGCACGAAATTAGCATTCAGTTTTCAATTGAAAATAATTAAAATCCTTAAAAAACATAATTTTAAAAGTAAATTATTTGAAAGTATTTTAAAGTAAAGAAAGAAAAAGTGAGCACCGACATATGATCATTTGTTCCGACTCTTTTTACTGTAGCTATTAAAACATTACAAGTTAATTATTCTGTTCAACTTTCTCCCTACATACGCTTTATAAAAAAATGCCTTTTTTTATTCTCAACCCTTAAGAAGAGGTTGTAATTAGTTTTTTTAAGCACACAACTGTGGGTTTTTACCTGATCTGATCAGTCTGGACGATTCCTTCTTTGTGGCCCTCCAGACGAGCAGCCAAACGCTCTTTATCGAGACGCACTCGCTCCTCATCCTAAAATTAAAACCAGCTATTAGCTGCATTTCAGGATTAATGAATAAATCAACACATAAACGTTCAAAATAATCCAAACACTGAGAAGTCATAAAAGTTAAAATATCAAATATATTATCATCTGCACCGTCTTGTGTCATCTCTTTCTAAACAAGACTGTAATTATCTGCAAGAAGTTTTTTTTTTAATTACAAAATTATAATTTTCACAAAAAACTTACTTCAATTCTTGGTTTTTTTGCTTCAGAAGAGACTTCATCGGCTGCTCTTTTTACTAAAACAACACAGACATGTTTTTGGTTAACACACAATAAATGTCACAGTTAATAGCTCACAACTGAAGGAAATGTAAAAAATAAAAAAAAGACATTCTTTTTCACAAAAAGAAAAGTCTGGGTTGTACTTACTTTGCGTCGGCCTTTGAAGACCTATTTCTATGGGCGCACTTCTGTCGATGCTCGTTGAAGTCGCTGGAAAAAAGACAAAAAGACAGTTGGGTTTCTAACAAGACTGACAGCAGAAAAAGTTCAGAGAATGGATTTCACTCCTATGAGGTTCTTTGTGTCTTTCAGTCCCAAATTTGGAGTTCTTTCAGTTTGGTCTAAATAAATCATTCAAGTCAAACTTGGTCTCATCAATAATGCAACAATTGTTGAAACATTTGAAGCAGAGTTTGGGTTTTCATGCTGAAAAAGCGAAGAAAACATGGTAAACAGAATGATAAGATGATGGTCTTCTTCTGTTTTGTTGTTTCAGTGTTTGCTGAGACGACGTGTAGAGAAGCTTCTCTTCACGTCTAAAGAAAACCGTTTAATCTTTATCAAAAAGAAAAAAACTTTACTCGCTCATGAATTCTGACACTGACATCTTAATGCCAAAAGTCTGTTTTTTTTTTCAATTTTAATACAATCCAAGTGAACTCTTGCATCTCTACAGTTTCACTTTTATAGTCGCCCAGAGTTTTTGAACAAACCTAAATGTTTTTCCTGTGTTTTAATAAAAAAAGGACTTTTGTCAAGATTAAAAAGCCTTAAGGCCACTTTTAATATTAAATGTGCTGCTTTTAAAATTTGACTGCCTTGTGGCTGATTTTACTGATCACTCAACAGAAGACATGCAAAAGAGTCGATGTGAAACCTGTTGATGGACATAAGTCAGGCCTCAGACATCACAGCCCTAAAACAAAACAAGTTTTCATATAGTTAAACTATATAAACTGCTTTTGTAGATCGGATGACCTCATTCAGAAAGACTGAACTGCCAGTCTCATCTCTATAATTGTTAGTTTTCTTTATTTATGCAAAATCAATGTGCAGAAATGCATTGATCTAAAAAAAGAAAGAAGTTTTGTGCCAGGTTTAAAGCAAAACTTGAACATCTGACTTAATTTAATTAAGTAAAATTTGAATTTCTTATGCGTTGCATCAGGGTTCAAAAATTAAATTAATTCTGCAGAAAATATGAAAATATTTGTAGAAAGTAGTGGATTGAAAAATGAGCGACAATCTTAAAAACCTTTATTAATATTTCTAACACAACCTTAAAGGATGACTAAGATGTGAATTAAAGAAATGAAGATTTTGCACAGTAAAATACTAGATATTTTATAAAACATATAGTTATTATACAACAAATCCAATTAAAAAATAAAATCACTTTGATCAAGATTTAATTTACAAAAATATAAACTAAACTCTCCTTTAAAAAAGCATTTTCTTGTTTTTTTTTAATAGAAATTAAAAAGACAACAGTTTATTTTTTTCTCTGTGAAAGTTCTTGAATAAAATAAAAACAAAAAAAAAACCCGCTAGAATATTTCCTCATAAGGCTGAAATATCAGGAGTTTTAAGCATCATCCTCTGTAGCCAGAGCCAATGCGGGTATAAACTTAAATACTTTTATTTGCAATGTAAACACAACATTATGAGCAATTTAAATATTGGCTCTATCGTAAAAATAACTGACTTTTGCATTTCCAGCTTTAAAAACAATTTGTGTGTGAGCTCAATGTTCAAATATCCAAAAACTCAAAATAAAAATGTATAAAGATTTTTTTTTTTTTCACAATATGGAGATGAGAGGACTTAAAGATCACTGGATTTTCATTCAATTTCTAAATATAGGAATGTGTAAACTTTGACGTTTTGAAATGAATACAATTTTCTGATGATAACCAAAAAGCTTTTTTCCCCAGATTTTTTAGATTCATGTAATAATGTATTTTTGATGATAATCAAAGAGTATTTT
>NC_050528.1:23735133-23746560 GCF_002922805.2 Oryzias melastigma
ATTTTCTGATGATAACCAAAAAGTTTTTTCCCCAGATTTTTTTAGATTCATGTAATAATGTATTTTTGATGATAATCAAAGAGCATTTTATAAACTGCTACATATAAATGTTTTCTGATGACAATCATTAAACTATCGATTAGTTTTGCTTGATCAGGAATGTGTAGCAACTGGATTAATGTAATAATGTGTTCTGATAATAATCAGTAAGTATTACATATACATGATAAATAATCTGCACCTAATTCAATAACAACCAGATTATGGCAACTGTGCCAAACATAAGAAATAACTCAATAGGGGTGTGATTTTATAGACATTTGCTTCTTTCCATTCCCTTTCAAGCAACAAATCAAACTCTACTTAGATTTAATTGGAAATCAATATATTTAATTAATCTAATGTGACGTGTGTATACTTAACACTTTACTGCAAAAAAGGTCTATTTTTGATCATGAGTTAATGCACTGTCAACATCTAATATCTATGATTTTTCTTTATGTTCTAATTAATGAAATGGTTTAGAAATGTTTGTGTTTTGTAATCTTTAATGCAGCATTTACTTATTTTTAATGCTTCAAAATAATCAACAAAAATAAACTTATGTTTTCGCTCAGCTGAACAACACCCCAATTGTTAGCACAAACATGGGATAAAATGAACCAATAACATGTAGGAAGCTTTATTCAGTACTTACAACTCTCTCCATTGAGGTACGATAGCAAACCCTTTCGATCCGGTCGTCTGACAACTGGGATGTTTTCTGTCTATAAACAACATAGTCCAGGTCAGTGAAGGAACCTTCAAAATATTGTGCAACCCTAATTTCTGTACCGAGGTCTAGAAAAGTCTGATGATCTTACAAAGAGAAATTAATGCAAGATGTAGCTTACTTTGCAATAAATAAAACATTAATGAATACGCAAATGAATTGTAAGACTTCATACTTGAAAGTATTTCAAGTGTACCACATTGATTTTGAACTATTTTGAGCAAGCAAGTGATATTTCTGTTAAGAAATATTGAACATATGTAAACCAAATAAAAAAAAAACACATTTTGTGGGGTTTTATTTGCAGAGCATAATGCATAAAACAGGAAGGTAATTTCCCTAAAAAAATAAAATAAAAACACTAATCTGTATAAAGAGAGGCTTTACTTACTGCAGCTCTTCTGACATAAGACGAATGCGGCAGATGTACATTGTTGAGCAAGAACAGGATCGAGTCCAATGTGTAGTACTCTTTTGGCTGTCCCTCTTTGCCCGTTCTAAATGTGGGAATTAAACCATAAAACGTGTCAGAGATTGGGATTAAGCGTTTGAAGATGATCGACACATGTGCACGGAGTATGCATGATTCCGCAAAGGTCCACAAAGCGGAAGGTCAGGTCTTACAGGGGTACTTAATGTGCCTCTGCTGCCAAAAGACCAACTTTACACGAACTATGATGAGCTGCAAGGGAATATATTTGTTGCAGCTGCTTTTCATTTTTTTAATCGCAAATAAAACTGGGGAAGACTTGATAGAACAAACTCAGTGAGGGTGAGGAGTTGACGTCGCTAGCATCAAACTACTAAACCAAGTTTGGCCATGCGGATTTTACTGTTGACACTTGTGAACTAGAAATATCTTTACTGACTGACACACACTGGGATACTCCAAATAAGCTTTACGCATTAAATCATAAAAGTCAAAGTATCACAGTGACGTTAAAAATGAGCACTTTTAGTTTTATAACAGCTGCGAGGACGAGAGTTGTGTTAGCATTTTAGCACCTAGCAAGCTTCTCGTTGTTGCAGCTTAGCAGCGGGCCTACAGGATCCATGTAAACACGAGATTTTAAGTTACTTACCCCCAGATTATGTAGTTGGTCTTGACATTTTTCGGCCAAGAAAACTCCCCAAATATCACCTCATCTCCTTTGGCAACTATTTCTTTTTTCTGGATGTTGTACTGACGAAGAACACTCAACACATCCGCCATCTTCACTCGTCTTAAACTATTGCATTAGCAAGGCCCCCACTTATCAACATCGTGCTGCCCCGCAAGATGCCTGTCCAATATTCCCAGAAAAAATAAACAAATAAATAAAAACAGGGTTACGGTGGCGCAGCAAAATGTTTATTGTGGATGTGGCGACACATGAACAATTAGGTACTTGCTAAAACAGAATTATGAGCCATAAAATGTGGTGAAAACGAAGCTGAAACAAAAATCTTATAAAAACTACTAGTGAGCAGCATACAGATGACTACAAATGGAATTTTGAGCATTTGAACATATGCTCACGTTTAATTGCAAATGATAAAAAAAAATCTAAACTAACATGATTTAAAATTAAATTGTTACTAAATTCAACAGTGATTTGAAGTTAAATTCACATTAAGGAAATGTTTAGAGTGGAAAGAAAATGATGAAGAAACAGCATTGTGATTCATAAAAGTACTTCAGCTTTCATCAACTTGAATGATGTATGCCAGTTTTTGCATAATCTTATGAATAAAACAGCTTTGTTATTAGTTGCAACAGATGTTTCAAAGTAAACAGTTGTCTGGTTGAAGAGTAATACTGACAGTATGATGCTAAACAGCAGTGATCTAAATAATGAAGGATCACATTGAGGTTACCTGGCTCTTTCCATATAAAAAAAAGTTTAACCAGATAAAAACTAATACGAGTTACATTGAAACAACCTAAAATGTAACCAGATGGTGACAAAACTATTAAAAAAAACCAAAAGGGAAGTTTATTTATACCAAGAATCCTGAATGTTTATAACACTAAGATGATTTGACTAAAAGAATAGCCAGCTATTCCTGACTTTTGCTGTTGTTTTACGCATTTGTTAACTTATATAAATTGCTACATAAAATAGAAAGAAAGCTTTGGAATTTGAAATGCTCCCACTTTTTGTCAAACCTCCTACAATCATACTGCTAATCATATTTTTTGGACCCAGATTGACCCACAAACAATCTTCTTTTTTGTGCTGATGACCGAGTGAAGTCATTATCTTGTGTAAAACACATTTTCCACATTAGTCTCAGAGTGTAGTCCAGCCTGCTGGACTTGGTCTCAACTGTCATTGGGGACAAAATGCAGAAGGAGGAACTGTAAATCCAGACAGCGTAACCCATAATGTCCACTTCTTGTCTTTTGAGTCTCACATTTTTAACAGAGCGTTTGTCAGATCAGGTCCTGGGAAAAGTTGCGAATGACGGTTAAAGCTCCGAGGTCGAAGCCGCACATGCTCAGAAAGCCCCGGTCTCCAGTTTCTGTGATGGCAGGTAAAGAGGATGTCAGCCCACACACCACCAGCTTGGAGTGGGCACCTGTTGTCTGCAGAGAACAAAAACAACTGTTGGACTTTTGCAAAAAGCTTGTTTTGTTCAAGGTGATGCCTTTTTTTGTTATGCCTATTTGACCTCTTTCATCAATTGGAACCGTTATTTTTTTTTTAAAAACACACCTATAAAGTTGCAGGAGAAAATATATGAACCCTTTAAAGATACCGTTACTTGGTTTTATGCATAAGCTGGACACATGACTGTTCAATAAAAACATGAAAATATATTTTAGTGTGATTTAAGCAATGTTTTTCTGCAACATTTTGATTTATCATGGATTTAAAAAAAAAAAACTAATAAATTAATTTCATTCAGGAATTGAGATACTCTCATAGGGTTCACATACTTTCTCTTGGAACTGTACATGTCTGTAAGCAAAAAAGGGGTTTTACTACTTCTGTACATTTGCTTTATTTGTTACATGCAGAAAAGGTTTTATAAACTTTTAAAAGTGAAGATATTTGTGTATTTCTTAAAAAAAAACACTCCTTTGATTCATTAATACAATGTTTTGTCAGCCTCTGTTATCATAAAATTAGCATTACCTACTGAAAATAACTTCAAAATTATGCTTTTATTGGATTTTATTAAATGATGAACAAATAAATAATACTATAAAAAATATATGTATTTTCCTCACAATTCATTGAATATTTTTTATATTTTGAAGAGATACATTTAGCTCAGTAGAAAGCTTTGTTTCAGGACAAAAGACAAAACCTCGTCAGGTCTTACTTCTCTGTATTTCTTCAGAGACTCCACCGGACTGGCTGTAAGCGTCTCCAGGGGGTTGTTGGTGAGAATAATAAACACATCTACACACTTCCCGTTCTCTGTGGCCCATGTGATGGGAAGAGAGCAGTCTGTCTTCCTAGTGGAGTTCTGGAACATGAAGATGGGTTTCAGATTAAATGGATTTGACATACCGAGGTTTTTTACTTTTATTTGTTCGAAGTTAACAAATCTTACCGTGTCTAATTTGGCAGTTACTTCTGCGAGAGTCATCTGAGGTGAGAGAGGACATGGAACCACAGTGCCGTCAGAGAAGACCAGCACATGCGTGTCTGCCTCAGTCCTTACAAAGATCTGTGTCCAAGAGCGATACAAAAAGCTAGTTTTTACAAACAATTTTAAAAATAAAATATTCCAAGTGGGCTGCACGGTGGCGCAGTGGTTAGCGCTCTCGCCTCACAGCGAGAAGGCCCCGGTTTGAATCCCGGCTGGGACCTTTCTGTGTGGAGTTTGCATGTTCTCCCCGTGCATGCGTGGGTTTTCACCGGGGACTCCGGCTTCCTCCCACCGTCCAAAAACATGCTTCATAGGTCAATTGGTGACTCTAAATTGCCCCTAGGTGTGAATGTGAGAGTGAATGTGTGTGTGATTGAGGCCCTGCGACAGACTGGCGACCTGTCCAGGGTGTACCCCGCCTTCGCCCTTCAGTAGCCGGGATAGGCTCCGGCACCCCCGCGACCCCGAAAGGGACACAGCGGTCAAGAAAATGGATGGATGGATGAAAATATTCCAAGTATAGTAAATTATCTTGGGGGGAGGGGGTGATTTCTCTTAGCAACTAAAACTATTATGGGACCAGATCATGAAAGCATGGGAAGAATTTTAAAGCAATCTGCAGTATGTATCAACAAAGCAAGACCTTTACCCAGGATTCCCCCAAAGGAGGGGCGGTCTGAGGCTTGCTTGTGGGAACAGCTGTTCATAGTTCAACCTGAACACACAGCAGAGTCCTCCAACAGCCAAATGATGGCCTCAGCACTTACTTCTGTGAGGGTTTAGTGACTTTAGCACAAAAGGTGTTTATATCATTTATTACTGGACCTAAAAATCTTATTACTGGACCTAAAAATCATCAAGTCTTTCTTTTGTCAGTTTCAGATGATGAAAAAATAAAGACCTACATGGATCTATTTGTCTACATATGGATACATTAGAAAAGAGCAGGTAGTGTCTACGTCACAAATACGCTTCATTTCCAACTGCATTTTCCGTCTCCTCTTAATTCACAATGATTTGAATAAAGAAATACTGAGCAATTCAATTTAAAGCGTACATTTCTGTAAATATGTCCTCCATCGTAATAAAATTGCCACAAGAACACGTTAAAAACACCAAAATCACAATTTTCATTGGAGTGCGTCTTTAAAAGCATCCATACACCTGTCCTAAAATCTCACCGTGGTTATGGCGGCAGCAGTAGGAGTGACTGGAGTGTTGACGGCGGTTCCCAGGATGATTTCGATCAATGACATGCTCACATCTACCGCATGTCGTTGATCTACCGCCACTAAAAAGCGTTTACCAACAGGTTCCACATTCTAAGGACATAAGAAAAAATTTTTGTGTCATTTAAGCCGCTGCTGTTTTTTTTTTTTTTTCTTTCAAAGAGGCTCAAAAAGTGTGGAAAAAAAAAGACTTACCATAAAACTGCTGTAAAAGGCAGATTCCAAAGCTTTTAGGATGCTATTGTTTGGTTCCCATTTTGTTCTGCCCTGATAGCCTTGACCTCTTTTGTAGTTTTCCATTGCCAAAAATATACTGAATGGATGGATCTTTGCCTGGTGGTTTTGAAAAAAAATGTAAAAAGTTTTAAATCCCCATTCACGTGTAATTAAAACCACATTAGTAAAAGTTTGTTTGGAACCTTCATTAGAGTGTCCTCGCTCCGGATTCGTTCACATAAAGATTGGGTTGTGGAACTTCCCGGCTCCAGGACTTCGTTTGCCGTCAACCTCCCCAGAATCTTCAGCACTGAATGGAGAGGCATGTCCTTCAGCAAAGCTTTCCATACCTGCAGAATAGATGCAGCAACATCAGTGTTTCAAATTACATCCAAAAAGAAAAAAAAATCTGCAACAAACAAAATGCAGCTAAAAGTATTTTATATTAAAGGATTAAAATTAAAATAATTGTTGAAACTAAAAGGGAAAAATAAAAAACTTCCACAAACTATCAAAATATAGTAAAAAAATGCTTAGACACCAAGAGATGTAGTAAAAAACAAATAAAATTAAATGAAATAAAGTGCAAATTTTCCATGTAATATTCTAGCAAAATTAAGATATACTGAAACAGAGATTTATCTGCAAATATCCCAGATTAAACACAGCGACATCCAACATGTAAAAGCGTCTGACCTGCTTGGATTGCAGATGCTGTGTCAGCAGTTGCTCCATCTCCAGCTTGTGCTCTCCTATTAGATGAATGACCTCCGTTTCATCACAACTGTGCTTCACCTTCTCTACCGCTTCCAGGTACGACAGCACCTTGACCACCTCCTCAGAGTTTTCTTTGTCTGCATAGAAGGCCTGAACCTCCGTCCATCCTTTTGTTACATATTTGCTGATCAGGGCAACAGCTGCAAACAAGGAAAGACATTATAACCATTTAAAAGCAGGCTCATTATAAACCGACAAATAGACAAGTGAAACATTTCAATGGTTAGAAAGTGAACAATGATTTAAACAAACATTTCAGGCCACATGATCCAATCACATGACCAGAAATTGGGGTCAATCACATAGATTCAACCCGATCCAAATTGGATGTTGTATCCCGATCAACGATTGGATATTTACTTTATTACTATTATGACCAGTGCTTTATATTTTAAGCTCATTATTTAAAATAAATGCCTCAGTAGAAGTCTCCATATCGTGAATTTTTTAATGTGTTGTAAAAGTATGGGAATCAACAGATGCTTAAACGATCTGGAATCCGATCAGGACATCCCTTTGTGTAACCATTCTACACCAACTAAACATGAAATGAGAGTTCTTGTAATCTCACCTTCTTTGGATGGTTTGGTGTGAGACAGTCTGAGCAGATCTTTGTGTGACCAGCCTTCTCTCTGCTTACATCGAGTCACAGCTGCAGCTAGAGCCATGGGGTCTTGCTTATTATACCAGTCTGACACCGCCGTCCTCAGGGCACGTCCCCAGATCCCACAATTCATCCCTTCCCTGAGTTCCTTTTTGTACTGGACAACTGCAAACAAATGGGCAGGGTCCCGGCAAAGCTCCTTCAGGGCTTTGAACGCCGCCTCTCGGGTCTTTCGCTTAGAGTGCTGGGAGCATAAAGCCAAGGCAAAAAAAGAGGGGTCCAATCGGACCGCCCGCTCCTCCTGCATAAACCTTCTGATCTCCTCCACCACCTCAGCACCATCCTCCTCCTCTTGAAGTAAGGAGAGCAGGGCCTCTGCATTGTTCAAGCTGATACGACTCTTGTCTCTGGCGGTGAAGACATTTCCCTCTGAGCCGTAGCAGAGGAAGCGTCTCAGTCTGGTTTTGACCGTGATCTCCCATGGATCCCCGGTACCTGTTGCGTTCAGGGTCAGGTTGCTTGGAGAGCTTGCCGATGCCTCCATTGAGAAGATCTGGAGAAAGTGGTAATGGTAAACTAAGATGGAGTAAACTGAAACAGAGCATAGGATTTCACAGGAAGTTGGAGATTTGATTTGATTTTGGTGGGGATCAAACACCGCACGAACGCAGATGACAAACTCGACCAGCAACATTTCTTTACTGGTGGCTTCAGCCGCTGACAGAAATAGACTAAAGCCGATTAGTGAACATGATGATAGGCAGAAGAAAGCAAGACTCATCTGTTACTGAGATGATACAGACCAGAGTGATTTGCATGTTCGAACCAGTTTGATAAATTCTCCAGCTACGACTTGACCAAACTAGTTAAGCTAGTCCCCCGCTCAGCCAAGTTTGCTAACATTATGAGTAAAGTTATCTTCAAAAAAGCAAAATAATAATGCTGTTGTATTATTAAACAAGTAACACATATCGTATAGTATTTTCAGCAGTAATTTAACAACACGACTTTGTTATTTGTTTCTAACCAAATTTATAACTTCAGAGATTTGGTCTCGTTAACTCCAGAATGAACGACTACTTTACGTAGTGCAGCTGCCCGCTGACAAAAATGATCAGTTTCACAGCCAAGATATTCTTTCTGCTACCAGTCCAAATGTGTACCGTCTAATATGACATAAACATGGACGTACCGCTGAAAAAAATGCAAAGGAATGAAGTTAGAATGTGGAATAGTTCAGCGAGGCCTCCAGATGGAGCGGCTGAGTTTAGGAGCAGCGCCGCGCAGTGGATGCTGGGGCATGGTCAAGTCTACGCAGGCGCAGAAGGTTCATCCGGTAATGTCGCTAGGAACTCTGGGATTTGAATTTTGTGAATTATTTTCCCCTCCACAATGTTCGTAAAGAACTCCACAATACCCTTCTGGCATTAGTGCTTGAATTGATTTGTTTATATGATTAAAAAAGATTGAACTCCATACAATAATATGCAATAATACAAATAGCGTCTAACTTATACTAAATTAATGCATAATTATATTTTTTCACTACCTTCATGATTTTTTAGAATCTCGTCTTAAAAAAACATTTATTATTTGAAGCTTATTCCGCAAAGAATTATGCCCATTGTATTTGCATTTTCTCAGAAAGTAATCTTTCTTTTTAATTGCAAAGTACAAGTAGAAATAGTTTAAATATAATTCTTTTTAATTTCCGATTGCAATAAAAAAAAGGATTAATTTTATGTTCTTATTGGTACATTTTTCCTTGACTTCCTCTGTAAATGATTTGGGTAGAAAGCTAAAACTTCTCTTTTTGTAACAAATGTTTTGAAATTGATTTTTTTTTTAATTATTTCTTACAATTGCATGTATTGCATTTTCTGATCCTCTTCAACACTTGATATCCAAACAGATCCCAGTTGCAGATATAAAACCAGAAAATGTATTATTGTAAAACAGTATTTTTAATATGATGTGCTAATAAATTCAGTAATTATGTAAGTAAATTGTTTTAATCTACAAAAATATATACTTAAAGTGTAAACACAACTTTGTTGTTTTTCACTTTTATTAAAAGTGCACAGGAAGTAAAATACTGTGCATTTTCTCAAGACATCAATGCACTATATTCATCTAGCAAACTTTTAGATGGAAATGTTGTCACCACTGTGCTTTTATTTATTTATTTTTCTATTTTCCATTTTATCCCCAGGTTTAACTCTCAGCTATCCTCCAGATTGATTTTTGATATTCAACCAATACTGATAAATAACAACAGAAAGAGAAGTAACAAACATATAAGAGGAAGAAAAACAACATGAAACAGTGAAAACAATCAAAAATAACTATTTAGCTGCCACTTGCTTCTCCATTCTTTAAAGATATACCTACATGTTGAAACCATCATAATGGGAAAGTTAGCATAAACTTTGCAGTACATTTTTTCCCCCTGTAGCTGGCCCATGTACTCTGAATCTTCACTTACAACACTTTGCTTTTTGAAAAGCAATCAGACTTCCTTAACAAACTGTGCACTTTACTTAGAATAGAAAAGAGCTGGTGCAAAAACAAATAATACGTTTTAAATTTGTACTTTACATGAAGCAAAACTTTTATTTTATCAATGGCACATCATGTACATTCTCTATAATTCTACAGTATTGATCTACAATACATGAAACTAAAGCATTTGGTCAAGATTTCTTTTTGCCTGTACTTCCCCTGAGTCACCACTAGATGGCACACGCAATCAACTGTAAGGTCACAAACATGGAGTTTCACTTCAGCAACAAAACAAATAACATACATATTTATAAAAATATATTATTCATAAATAGCATTTCAGTCAAAAACCAGCTCTGCTTTAATGTGCATTTCCAATGGAACATATTGATAAGAAGAAGTGTACTTTTCAGTTAAGATCTTCACAGGTACTTTTTAAAATTTTGGTGATGTCCAGTTATCTCTTGTTGGGCTGAGTTATGGTACATGCATGTCAGCAGCACCACATCTGCCTGTGTGACACTTCACACGATTAACTGCTCACACAAAGTCAGTCCTCGTGCCAGAGCAGAAGGCCATCCCGCAGCCTGTCCACGTCCAGCTCATCCCCAGCTGACTTGATCCTCATGGCTGTGCGGTGTTTCCGAAGGCCCTTTGGTTTAGAGGCAGCACCAGTGAGAACTTTGTAATGCTCGGACTGCAAAAAGCGCGAGAAGGAGTCATTCTCCATCAGGGTGAAGATTTTCTTCTGAGCCACAACAAAGCAGGACGGACCTGGCTGCTGCAAACTCTGGAAGATGACTTTGGTTGTGTGGAAATCTAGATTTACCTGCAAAGAGACCAGAAATACATACTGAACATGCCGTTTTTTATTAATCTAACATGATGCACAACACTTGCACCCTCCATAGTCATTTAGTCTTACTTGTTTAGGGGAGTCATCCCTGATGAACTCTTCGTAAATCTTTGCTGCTTTCTTCTTCCGTTCCTCTGGACGCTGGAGAGTTTGGAAATTTTGGCAGGCGAGCAAAAAGTCCAGGTTTTCCTCACAAAACTCGGACTTCAGAAATTCCCGGAACGCTTTTTGGCCACCTTTCACAACAACAAAATCATGATTAAAAAGCAGCGGTGAGCAACCACAGCATTTGTTGTGTGCTGCTTGAAAGCAGATGGAAATTACTTTTCTTTGAAAGGAGTGTCTCCAGGGATTTTCCCAGTAGGGTTGTTTCATTTGTTTTTTGCCTGAAAGCGAAAAAAAAGACGATTTTTGTGATTTTCTCTACTATGAAAGAAAACAGTAGAATATTAGTATGCAGAAAGAACAGATGGAAAAAGCACCAGCTGATTTTCTTCCACTGTAATGGACTCTGCATGAAGATATGCACTCTGGATTTCCATGCTGCGTTCCTGCAAAAGTGGAAAAACAGTCGGAGTATTAAAACAGGCAAAGCAGCCCCGTGTGCATGAAATCAACAGCTTTCAGTTTTGTTTTGCAAATGAAATATGAAACACTTACAGTCGCTTTGTGCCCTTGAGGTCCATTTGTGACAACTTGGAGGTTCCATTCATTGTTAAGCCGAATTACATTATTACTACTTTGAATTATTAATAAAATGGATTGCTGTGCAAGAAAATTCCCAGCAGAGCGTCCTCTGAATTCCAGGTTCTCAGCCTCCTCGCTGTCTGCTAGCTCCTCACTGGCTGAGGATGGGGTCAGAATGGAGTCTGGGGTGTGATGGCAT
>NC_050528.1:23746645-23760358 GCF_002922805.2 Oryzias melastigma
AGAACGTCAAAGCGGTGTAAAAATAGAACAAGACTGCTCTCTGTGTCACATCCTCCATGCTTTCATGCATTTAAAAAAGCTGATAAAAGTCATTCATTGCCCACGTCACTGAACTCAAGCCTGAGCTATCTATAGCAGCAAGACATTCGAGTTTGTTTTGCTTCTCCTCGGACATTCCATCAGCTTTTCACTCATCCTTGATTTATTTATTTTTGCTTAAAAAATGTTCAATTTGTTTGATAAGAACATGCATTAAATTTACACTCTTCTGTTATTAATTTACAAAAAAATGTTTCTTGAACTTTGATAAATTCATATTTGTGTATATTTTGCAAATAAACGCTAAACGATGGAAGCTATTCCTCGGTAGACTCTCCTCTCACTTTTGGTCACAGCTTCACAAATGTAAAAAGAGCTGCTTGGAATTTTAAGAGTCACTTATAGCAGGGAACTAAAACTTGGCTGAACCCAGAAGTCCCGCAAACCAGCAGGACAGTGGATTGAGGTTGTTCCTGAGGTTTATGTAA
The DNA here is from genome assembly GCF_002922805.2 of Oryzias melastigma. NCBI lineage: Eukaryota > Metazoa > Chordata > Actinopteri > Beloniformes > Adrianichthyidae > Oryzias > Oryzias melastigma. Next base: position 23,747,173 of record NC_050528.1, read on the forward strand.
GAGATTAAGTAAGAGCTCATGCACAGTCCTGTAACACTGAGGCCTTCTGTGAGGACTTTTTGGTTGGAAATGTGCACAGAGGGTGGAACATTTTCAATAACGTAAATCAGTATGACAACAGAAATGTCAGATAGAAGGATCAACAGCTGTATCTGTGAAGGTTATCCGTCATTAAGTTCATGTTATCAACAGGATTCTTTTTTTCACGTTCATCTAAAGTGCTCAGCTCTTCATTTGGTTCTGTTCTAACTGCTGAAGAGCTGTGGAGAAATGTTTGATGATTAGATGAATGAATGAAAACATCAGTGGGACGGATCACGTTGGATGTTGTAGATAAATTGAGATTGTTTGGACCCATTGCGAATTGGAAAACCGATGCTGTCAGAAAAGAGGAGATTCTTGGGTATAGAGATGGAGAACATGAAGGCGGTTGGTCTGAGCAAAGATAGAGGACAATGATCTGCAGTGCCGATCCCTACGTGGTTCAAATCCCAGTTGGGACCTTTTCATTTGAATGTTCTCCTTGTGCATAAACTAGCTTTCTTTCTCTGGACACTTCTACTTTCTCCCACAGTCAAAAAAAATGCATCATAGGTCAATTGAAGACTGAATTGGTGCATTGGTGTACGTTTTGGAAAACCATCCAGGGTGTACCTTGTCTTCTCCCAATAGTGGTAAAGATAGGCTCTAGCAACCCCATAACAATGCTTGGATTCAGCAGGTTCTGAAAATGGATGAATGAATGAATGAACTGCTAAATCAAGGGGGTCCAAACTTTTTGCAAAGACGGAGAGATTTTGGGATGAAAATCCATGAGGGCCGACCAATCGACCACTTTTCTTTAAACCCTTTTAATAGCATTAAATGCAAATTAACTATTTAAAGATTTTTTCCAGTGGGATGCTTTTTATTTCTCCAGATGGTAACAGAAGTATATCTAATTGCATTTCTAATGAAATTACTGTGAATTCCATATTTGAAGACCAGAAACAAAACAAAAAAAGTCTGTAAAAACGTTTTTATACATTAAATCTACATAGACTCATGAATTGTTGAATATAATTCACCTCTAAATTTCTAAAACTTTTAGATTTAAATAGTGTGAATAGTAAAATAACTCCAAAAGTTCTCTTATTAGTTTGGAACACACACAAAAATAAATAAATCAGTTTTTCTCTTTTGACCCTTTAAGGGTCAGAAAGTTAACTAGTCAAAAAGGCTTATTTAGCCTTTAAGTAATTTAGCCAATCACAATCAAGATATTGTGGAAACTTCTCTGGGCTGCATGTTATTGATGGTTTGATAACAATTTGAACATACACAATTTGTCGAAGAACCAGACTTTGGACATGCCAGCCATAAACGGAGCAACCAAAAGGCAAAAAAGTGTTCTAACTTAATCATAAGCAACCAACTTAAAACTCAGTATTGAGTCGGTCTGGCCTTTTTAAACACATTTTTAACCAATTAAAAGAAGAAGCCTAACAACTCACACACACGCTTATTGAGCTAAAACCCAGTTGAAATTGTAACTTTAGATGCCTCTGAGGAGTTAATGAACAAAGAAAATTCAAAATGAATGTATATTAAAGCATTTAAAACTTAATAATTACTGAATACATAGTGGAAATTCCTAAAAAACAATAATTCAGCTGGTAATTTTCAAAAATCTAAATAAAAACTAGACAAGAAGAGATCTATTTCACATGACTATGAATCCGAGTATCTGCAAACAGAGTCTGATTGTTGGATGGGATTAAGTGTGGCTTCTGTTGGAGCGGCAGCAACAGATTTAACCCAGTGAGGTCCTGTTATCTCTGGACCTGGCCGGCTGAGCATCAGCTGACGGATGGATGACTCATGCATGAAGCGGTTGGATATTTTAAATCTCTCTGTGCGCAGTTGTTGTTTTTTCCATCTAAAAAGTTACATAAAAAGTTGTGATAAAAGCAGTCATTCACCCCGTCTGATGTAAGACGTATTAAAAATAAACTTTCATGGACAAAATTGGTACAATGCTCACATTGAGTCATTTTCCCAGTTGAAATGCATGTACAATGCAGGCAAATGCATCTATAGGTGTATTATTTAAGCTTCCGTGAGGTATAATTAAGGAACAATTAAGACAAAATTGCCTAATTGGAGCATCAAAACTGTGAGTCATTTTATTTACTGCTTGATTTCTTTATTTTATGTCAAGAGGCTTGAGACAACTTCATATGCAAATCTGCGCTAAACTTGAATAGTTTATTAGATTATTAGCATATTTTTTGTCCAAACATAGAAGTTTGTTGTTTAAAAATAAGCTCTAAAACCCCCCGGTGGAGCTCTATAACCTACATTTACATGAGGACAGGGGGCTCACTCATAGATCAACACTGGATTTACATGTAACAAGAGCAGACGGCAAGACTTTACACGGTTTCACTTGCAATTCAAATCAAAGCAGAGCGATGGCACAGCTGCTAGATTGCTGTGTTACCACGGTAACGGAGACAAGTACGGCCGTGTGGGATCATCGCAAAGAAGTTTGGTTTGCCCATTTTCAATTCATCAAGGCTGAGACATGGTGATATTTGTGAAGGCTGGTGAGCAGAGTCTGGAAAAATAGGAACCACTAACAGGCTTTATTGGAATACATGTGAATTTTTGTGGGATTGACTTTTTTCTGCTAAAATAAGATTAGATTCAAACATTAACGTTCCCATCCTGCACCTCCAACGCTTCATATAATACTAACTGACTCTAATGACGATCCAGATCCGTTTTTGGGTAATAACCCAACATTAATGGGTTAGTTTTTAATTTGGTGCAACAAAAAATGTAATCAAACCTGAACCCAAGAGCCGGAGCGAGTCAGTCTGCTCGTTTATTTACCACATAAAAAACTACCTTAAAGGGCATTAAAAGAATTATATATGCTGACATGTCTGAGGTGTCACCAGCCAGTTCTTAATATGTTTTTTAAACAATAAAAGTGAGCAAATCAATGCCATAAGGCTTTAGTTTATCAAAGGAATCCATGTCCTATAAAGCATTTGGACCTCTGCAACTGTACCGACTGAAATCCACTCTGTTTGGGTCAAGACTTCTTCTGAAGAGGCCCAGTTCTCTGCCAGTTCTTTCTAATGCCATTATACATATAATAAAGTAAAGTTGACATGCTCAAAGCCTTAGGGCAAATCAGAATTCTTCCTTCTGCTTCTTCCTACCCCTCCAATTGAAGGGGCAGTTGAAGAGGTAGTGATCCCTAAATCGTTCTTTTTTTTCTTCTTTTTTAGGGGAAAGTAATAGAGACTTAAAGGTGCATTTTTCCACAACTCTCCATCTGGAGGGCTAAATGTAGAGGTAGGGGAAGAATTTGGATTCGGTATTTGGATTTCCTTATTTGTGAAACTAAAGCTTAAGTAACCACTTAGGATGTGCTCTACTCATACTTCCAAATTATGTTGTTTTTTATTTTTATTTTAGTAATCAGTCTATTGCTTCATAAATGTGAAAGTTTAATCAAGCAAATTCTCAACCCATGATTTGTGAAATCATAATTTAGTTTTTGTAAAATAATTACTAATTTACTCATAAATTCATGCTATTAAAAATTTTTTCCCATAATTTTACATCTTTATTCTTAAAAATGTTAGATTATTTTCTCATAACAATTTTATTCTTGTAAAATTACAATTTTTAAAAAATAATTTTATGACTTTATTCTTGGAAATGTTAGACTTTTGTCTTAACAACTGCATTCTCTTAAAATTATAAAGTTTTTCTAATAATATTACAAATGTATTCTTGAAAATGTTTGACTTTTTCCCAAAATTACTTTATTTTTGTATACTTGTTACTTTTCTCATAATTTCATAACTTTATTCTTGAAAATTTAAGCATTTTTCTCATAACGAGTTAATCTTTGGAAAGTTACTACTTTTTTTACTCATAATTTAACAAATTTATTCTTGAAAAGATTTGACTTTTTCTCATAATGACTTTTTTCACTTAGAATTACAACTTTTTTCTTATAATTGTGTTAATTTATCTTTGGAATTTTTAGACTTTTTCCCCATAGAACTTCACTCTCTTAAAATTACGACTTTTTTCTCATAATTTTATGAACTGAGTCTTGTAAATGTTTGACATTCTGTCTCATAATGACTCCATTCTCGTAAATGTATTTTACTCTCAAATTTTTACAACTTTTTTCTTGGAAATGTTAGACGTCTTTTCTCATCATGACTGTAATTTTTATCGCGACCCTAATACTTTGTCCCACTTTTGAGATAGTTGTGGGGGTTTTATGAACAAAGGGGTACCAAAAGCTTCTTTTTGAGATGAAGTGTAGACTCCAGCAAACTCCCCGTGACCCTGAAAAGGAAGAAGTGGGTACAGGTGATAAGAGGGGAACGGAACTTTCCTTTGCCCGTTTTACTCACACAGATTTTTATCTCCCATCAAAACTTTCCTCAGTTAGACAGTTTCATTTGTCACGGTGACCTCAAACAAAGCATGCTTTACTGAACTGGTTGTGCAGTTTCTCCATCACTTCCTGTCTGCAGGTCATGCGGTATCGAAGAGTGACTTCTGTTTCAGAAATGTGACTGAACAGACTTGTGAAAGAAGTTAAATTGATTTTATAGTTTGTTTGTTTTTTGCTGGTTGCTCTCATAGTTTCGTGCGTAGTCCTGCATGACATCACGATGGTCCTCCTGTTTTGCATTGATCCAACACAAAGATACAAACACAATGTAAACAAAGAAATAAATAAAGATGTTATCAATTTACTTAATGTTACTTTTCCCAATCTGAAAGTACGAGTGTGTCACAGGTGGAGACAGAAAGACTCATTTTCTATCACACAATTGTGATGAAAAAAGGATGTGGTGAAGTAGTCAGGCGTGAACTCGCAACCTTTAAAAGAGACATCTGAAGCGTCTCTACAGACTTCCTCTTTGCTGATCGTTATTCACAAATACAGTTGCGGTATTCTTTTTTGTAAAGGAGATGCGTGTTCATTGCAAGAAAAAATACTTATCTAGTAATTTGTCGTGTTTTGAGTTGCACTGTAAGTTGCTGCAGGAAAACAACTCATCTGAAAAGCATCACGAGACATTTTACACAGAGCAGACGGATGTAAGATCATGTTGGGATTTGAGTCATGCAACAAACCCCAACAAGTTTAATGTTTCTTTTGACACAAAAAAGAGAACTAAAGGTAAAAAAAATGTACAAAATGTAATTTAATTTTATAGTGGACATTCATTCACTAAAAATCTGTAAAAACAGATTGTCCAAATGCAAATGGATTATTAAAAAAAAAAATAATTGCATGAATGGAGAGAATTCAAATGCAAAAAGTGTAGAAAAAACAGAGAAAATTTTAAGGTTTATATCAAGTAAAGACAGGTTTTAAGTGCAGAAGCATGAAACTGAAATGTCAGATAAGCACGGACGTGCGGTCAGGCAGACATCTGTCATGAGATATATAATAATGACAAATTTGTGAATAATCTTTGCCATGAAAGCAATTTCTGTGCAATAATTTCTATATTTTATTTTGTGTATTTCTTGTTCAGTCTGTCTCATAACAGATTCCACAATCTCTTGCAAACTGGCTTTTTGCTAACTTTTTGTATGCAACCGATGAAATACTTCATTACATTTTTTTAAAATAAAATTTCGATTACAAGTTCTCACTTTCACCATATTTAATTAAGTATTTCATCGATCTAAAAAAAAAAAAAAAACTAGCTAAGGCAGACAGTTGTTCTGCTGCAATGAAGAGGGCGCACATGAGCTCATATTTTTTCTTCTTCTGTGGTTCTGCCATACATTTCAGATTCTGCATTGGGCCAACATGTACCTGCTACGTGTGGAAAGAATGCTGACATGAGATATGAAATACAATCGGTAGTTGGCAACAGTATAATGTGGTTAGGGTTGTGGCTAGCATTCATTGTCTCTGTCAGAGTCGGGTTCATAACACCAGCGTACATCTCATGACGCCAGTCTCGTTTAACAGCACAGGTTGCACATACATTGGGTTCATATATTAGTAAAGAGTCTGCGCCTCACCAGCCACAAACCTCACCACACGTCATCGCAAATCAAGCTACATCAGTCATTGATCATGCAAATGGTAGCAACTTTATATGCTTTTTAGTTAAAATACATTAATAGAGACCTGCTATCTTGTTTGTTGAATTCACCCAATATAGGTGAAAAAAAGCTGCTTTATGACGAAGCTAACCGCTTTAACTAATACCATCTATGAACCAAAGTACTACATCTAAATGTTAAATGATATTTCTAAGTATTGGAGTAAAAGAATGGTAAAATAATATTTAGTATTAATTTAATAATGATATAAAAGTCTCCTGGCTGTGAATGTGAGTGTGTGTGGCCGTAGGCCTTGCTTTGGACTGGCGATCTGTGTACCCCACCCTCCTCCAGCAGTAAGTGGGATAGGCTCCAGCAACCCTTTGACCCTTAAACGATTCAGTGGGTCCAGAAAATGGTTGGTTGGATGGATGACATAGAAGTACATGATATATGTAAAAGTAAAACTACATATAAAATCTAAATTTCAATAAAACCTGAAGTTGAAAAGGTTAATCTAAGCACAATTTTAAATATTAAACAAGTTAAACATACATGTAAAGCTAGACATAAATATAAATGTTTAATGTTCTTGATGTTTAATGCAAGTAAAACATGTACATGTTAAATCTAAATGTTATAGCTAAATCTAAAGTTTTTTGGAGAAAAAAAAATAATTTAATCAATTTAATTAAGCATTTTACATCTAGATATTTGGACCAAGGACAGTCAGAGAGGAAATATGTCTCATTTATGAATGGATATAAAGAACACATGAACAAACCAGGGACTAAACAGATGTATATCATAAGTTTTGTCCTGTTTATATACAATTTACCGATATTTAATGAAGAAAACACACATCTGGATGGAGATTTTGTCTTAAAGACTCTCAGTCTCATCATTTATTTTTTTACAATAAAGGTTTCACACTCTACACTTATTGGTAAATATATAGCTTTTTTATTTACAGTTGGTACAAATCATAAATATCTATGTACAATACAGTGTCGGCTGTTGTGAGAGTGTAAATATTGAAGAGTATAAAACAAACTTTCTATTTACAATTTTTAGTGAAAAATAAACTCAAGAAGAGAAATCTTTGTGTTTAAAAAAAAAACGTTTTCCTCTTGGATGGAAGGTGCTTTCTAAACCACAAAGGGTCCTGTTGTCACTTACAGAAAGTCCCCAAAATTTTCATTGCACTCATCAAAAAGCTTCATCATCATCAGAATTGAGCTTTCGGCTCTTGCAGTGTCGTTTTGATGTGGGCATGGCGGTCTTCCTCCAGCTCCGTCTCGTAACAGACGTTCTCCAAAAAACTACTAGAAACCCCCCTGCAGGAACTCGTGTCTCACTAAAAGACAGAGTGGGCCTCTGGTCATATTTAAGTCAGCAACGAGGGCTTGAAAGGAAAGGAAGAGGTGTTTCACTCAGTATTTCCCTCAACTTTCTGTTTCTCTTATGGTCTAAAATGGTTCTTCCTTTCACAGCTTATGTTAGATTGAAGACTGAGTTAACGTGCATGGAAAAACAAAACATGATTACAATTTACATATTTTGCCATTTTTGGGTTGCTGTTTACTCTGTCATTTACATGCATCCCACAGATGAAAGGGGACACTTTTCAGAGCCGACATGTCAAACAAGCACACTTTGTGGTCACAATTGGGTTTCCTGTCCCGCTAAAAATCTCTATTTGTCTGGTCTGATGTAAAAAATCTCTCATTCTGGAGGAAGCGACAAAGATTTTTGGGCCCCTTCCAAATTGAAGCTGGCACACACCAAAGTCCCAGGAAGTCCTGGACGTAGCTTAACAGTCCACCTTCTTGTAGTCCTGGAGGGTTTTGATTCTTCACACCGTCACTGATTCTGACGTGGAGTTGAGTAAAGTCCTGTAAAGGTCCGATTTCAGGAAGCGGGGGTACGAGTCCTTTTCCATTAACCCGAAGACGATCTTTTGGGCTTCGATGAAGCATGTGGTAGAAGGAGTCTTCATGTTCCACCTGATTAGCTCCCTGGTCTTGTGATCGATGTTGATCTGTAATTTAAAGAGTCAAAATGAGACTTCAGGGGAATGAAGCAGTGCCAATCGTCTCTTTGTTTTGTTGAAGTGGATTCTGAACTGAAAGTGGTCTGTACTTACTTCTCTGGGAGCCTCGGCTTGAACGTAGGATTTGAAGATCTTCTTGGCCCTGGAGGACAACCTGAAGGTATGTTTGATCTTCTTAAACTCCTCACAGACCAGCCAAAACTCCAGGTTTTCATCACTGAACTCTGACTTCAAGAAGGCCTGAAAGATCTTCATTCCACCTAGAAGAGTTGGGAAACTGGTTAATACTCAACCTTTGCTTTTGAAAACTTTAAAAAACTCATTGTTTTAACTTACATTTCGAGGACAGAAGTCTCTCCAGTGAGTCGGACCATTGCAGCATCTCCTCTAAACAAAGCCTGCAAAAGAAAGCATGGGTTATTAAACTGTGAAACCATGAGAAATGCAGTGAAGATGTTGTTTTTTATCTCCTAAACTTACCCGTCAGTGCTAAGTGCTTGAGAAGATCTACTGTGTGACTGAGACCGCAAGCTGTCTCCACTGGTTAGAAAAAGAAAACACATTTCACTTAACCAACAAATTCAAAATTTTCTGAGATATTGAGATGGAAGTTAAAATAAAAATCTTTTACCGATTTCTTTCTGTCTTTTTATCTCCCGTCTCCATATTCTGCCCCCACAGGTCTAACGGTGCTGGAACTAGGCTTGGCATTGCAAAGATAATTTGTGTGATTTAATGTTAAGTCGCTCTCTGAAAGCTACAACTGCGTCTGTGTGGTGAACGCGCCCAACATCCCCTTTTATATATGCAAAAAGCACAAGACCGAAAGCATGGTGGGACTCATCATTCTGAACAAACCACACACACAAAGAGGAAGCGGCGGATGACGCAAACGCTCGAGCAAACGTGTCGTACGCAGCTGTCTGACTGTACTGTACTTCAACCTGCATTGTTGAGTTTAGAGTCCGGCCATGCAAATGCGACAGTGGAAAATTTTGTTGCTGATAAGCAAATGATTTAGGAGTTATCTGTTTGGTCTTTCTTTGCTGCTGTTTCTGGTGTTGGAAACATTTTTAACTAGATACTGAGACCTGTTGGTCCCTGACAACCTGATACACACTGAGACTAGTGAGCCACAGGTGAGCTACAAAAACCTCAACTCAAGTGAAACCTCTGCTTCAGCATGAACCTCAACGGTGGCACATCCCTTAGCAAAAATAGTACACTTTAAGTTTATTAAATTAAGTAAACTTGAGTATAAGTATAGTAAATCTATTAAAGACCATGTACATGTAGAGTAGGAAGTATAACTTCTGATTAAATATACTTGTAGTACACTTCTTACTACTTTTTAACATGTTATTGAGACATTTTTTTAATATATCAAGAAAATTAAGATCAAAATTGCATTTCTAAGTAGGTATTGAATCTGGACAGACGCAAAAATGCCATTGGAAAGAGTCTGTACTTATGATGTAGAAGCCACAATTATCAGGCCATGAGTGTCCTGGTCCGCTCCATTCTGATTCATCGATTTGCAGACAAATAGATTCATTAACGCTTTCGCTTTTCTCATCTTAGCTAACATCTGGCTCAAAATTGTACGGCTGGATAGCTCTAATATTGCTCTGCACTGTTGTTGCACCTGTAATATTATGTTGGGGTTGTGATGGGCTTTAAGCTTTTGGGAGAGAGTCTAAACCAATGGTTGATGGGAAGTTGGGGTAGGCTGCGCCAATGGTGCCGCTTTAAGGTGTTGTGTCACAGGGTGGATTTTAATTTTCTTATATGTATTTTATTTGGGTTTTTAATGTTCTGGCTCTGCTCAAACTGACTGAGGGCCAGTGAATGCCCCACCAACGAACTGATTAGCAACAGGTGTGGAGCAAGGTGGCTCTCGATGCTGGACGCTTTAAAAGGACTAGCAGCAGAGCCAGACAGGAGGAAGGACGCCAGGTACAGGACTGACACGGAGGACAGAGGGGAGCTGCCTCTGGTAACTCTGGGGGGGTTACCCCATCCGCCGGAGCCACAGGCAGCTGGGTCTTCAAGCGCCAGCTGTGGTGTGCGTGCCTGTGGATCCCTTGTGAAGAGTCCGGCCTACAGTGGGGATTCAGGTGCCGGCGGTGGAGGACCGCAGCAATAAAGAGCCTTCCCAGGGTGCAGCGGGCAGCAAGGCGGAGAGGGGCGCGCAGAAGACCAGCAGCAGAGGGGTGTGGTTGCGACCCACCCCTCTCTGAGCAAAGTACCCCCTCTGTCTCCCCTCTTTATCTAAGGAGACCTTTCCGAACCCATTTTAGATTATTTTATTGCATGCTTTGGGTTTTAATTGACTTTTATCTTGTTTTTATTTGGTTTTATGTGTTTTAGACTGGGTTTGGACTGTGTGCTCCTTGGACCAGGATGTCGGCGTGGACCATTTGTGCCTGGACGCTTTTTATTGCCTCTTCTCCTTTTTTAAAACTAATCTTTTTATATATTTATTTTTTAAAAACCCTGTGGACAAAATAACCTTAAATTTCCCCTGAATTGGTTGAACCTGGTTGTCCTGACTCCTGCACGGCATCCGATCTCTCAAAGAGTAGGAGCCTACCACTCGTGACAGTTGCATACCACCACCCAGCTGCTTTTCTCTGAGAATCAGCCGATTCTCGTTTATCGTGTAAGTAGTTACTGTATGCCAACGGGGATAGAAGGTTTTAAAGGTTTAAAGCTTAAAATAGGGGGAGGGGTTTGGGGTTAAATTAATCTTTTTTGAAAAAAAAAGTTTCAAGACATTTATTTGTTTCCTGGAATGAGGTTTTTCTTTTTTTAAGTTTTTCCTTACAGAGAAGGAGGGTCAAAGGGCAGAGATACCCAGTTTAGTTTAGTTTAGCAGCCAGCTATTGTTTATATTTTGTGACTGACTATGTTTTTGTCAAATTACCAGTATTAATCCCGATGAGACAATTGTTTTGAGATATTGGGCTAAAACTGAATTGAAAATTCAATTGAAGCGAAATGGGGGAAGGAATTTTAACTTCCATTTCAAGTGGCAGACTTCTGCTTTCAGTTAAAGACGTCTGGACGTCGTCTCGTCTACAGCCATGTCTTCTTGAAACACAGGGGGGTGATAGGAAATGAGCGCAGGCTTACTCCCCCACCAAGAGTCCTGCTCACAACTCTGAGGCGAATTTCTGATGATCTACCACCACTACTAATAATAAGGGATTGGATTTTTCCGCCCTTTTCCAGACGCTCAAACCACATGCAATGTATATCTATACGATGCTGACGTAGCCACAGCCACTCTGCAGAAACTATGTCCTAGAAAACGACATAGATTTAATGAATTTGGCTAAAATGGCATGATCATACCTATAAAACTATTGGTAATACTTTCCAATAGAAAACCGGAGTGAGACTTCAATGCATCCACCAACTCAGTGACCATGACAAGGTAGCAGAGGTGTCAGACTCCAGACCTCGAGGGCATCCGGCTGCTTTTCCAGCCCCACCTGTTTCTGACTACCTGGATCAGGTGCGTTTTGTCAATAAAAAGCTGCAGTGGTAGGTTCATTGGAAAACTTGTAGGACATTGGATACCTCAAGATCTGGAGATTGATCCCTGTAATCTACAGAGACAATTTAAAGTCAATTTCAGATACACAAAAGCCTCAAAACAACAATAAAATAAAAATAAAAACTGGTAAAACTAAAAAAGACATAACATGAGAATAAATCCAGTAAAAAAATAAAGAACTGATTTAAAATGTTACGGTTTTGGTTAAAAATAAAAAAATCAAGCAGTATTTCATCTGTCTCAAATGAAGAATTTGTATGTTTGAAATTTCATCTGTATGGATGGGATTTTTTAAGCTCTTTAGAAATGAATATTTACAATGTAATAACCAGGCGGCATTGTGGTGTAGTGGTTAGCGCTCTTGCCTCCACAGTCAGAAGGCCTTGGTTTTTAAATCCCAGCGGGGACATTTGTGTGGACTCCTCGTGCACGTGGGTTTTCTCTGGGCACTCCAGCTTCTTCACACAGTCCAAAAAACATGCAACCTGTTCAGGGTGTACCCAACCTTCACCCAACACAAGCTGGGATGGCTGCACAGCCCCTTCGCCCTGACAGGGAGTTTTCAGGGTCTAAAGATAGATGGATGGATGTATTAACCCGGAATATTGACAAAAGTAGGAATCTTTCAGTGGTTAGACATGAAATTTAAGATCAAAAAGAAATCAATTTCTAAAGCCAATATATGAACTTATATTTTATAAAAATATGAATAAAATATGCATAAATTAAAATACCTCTGTTGAAGTATCCAAAATAATGCATTTTCACCTATTTGAGAAACATTTACTGCATTTACAGCTAATAAAAAACCCTTATTTAAATAAAAACATAATTCGTCGAACCTAACAGGTGTGTTTTTTTTAACCCTCAAAAAAATATTTACATGTAGACAAATGCACATTGATAAGACTGGAGCCTGAACCAGCTGGACAGGCTTCCAGTCCATCAAAGAGCCTTTTTTAATACCATAAAAGGAGCTTTCAGCTGCACTCTGTATGCATAAAGCCCTACAAAAATAATCTCATCCTTTAACAAATGCCAAAGCAAAAATCATAGAGGCTTATTGTTGATTTTCTTTTGAATTCTTCTCTTATTTTATGATCCCCCAAATCTACCAGTTTAAGCAGGCTTGTTTTTATTGGCTTTAGAGTCTGAGCCGAAAAGTTCACAGCAAATTTGGAAGTTTTGGTCGCCTAGCTATAGGATCTGAAAGTATTTTTTTTTAATGTTTGTGATTCTGAAAGTCTGCTCACACATGTAGGTCAAGCCAACACCAGCATTTTTGTGCTGATCTCAGGAGGTTTGAAAATACATGTAGCATTGAAGGCCTCTCAGTTTCAGAGTTGAACTTCTCTTTTGAGCCAGACTGAAGACGTTTCAGTTCCAGATCCTGTTGTGCTTTCTTGATGTCTTGTGACAGGGAGCATTCTAGCTAATGTCAGAGAAGTGGCAGGAGAATTCTTTATGCAAGTCCTCCA
>NC_050528.1:23760378-23764190 GCF_002922805.2 Oryzias melastigma
AGATATTTGGCCTCCCTCTGATAGACCAGTGTTAGGGAATGAGCATTAGATGTCCTCAAAGCATAGACAGTACATAGTTAGAACTGGACTGATCATCCACGCCCCCAAATGTTCCAAATATCAAGTACTGGTCCCAGAAAGCCAAAATCCTAAAGACTTCTATTGAGAAATAAAGAGCTACTACTCAGTCATTCTGTTTGTTCTGGTGTCTCTTTGTAACATGTTATTGCTAAACCTACGTTTTTTTTCATGATACAAGTTATTCAGGTTATAAACTGTCCACTCAGATGCCTCAATAAGAGCATGTCGTCCCCGTTGGACCCCACATTAAATAATTCTCCCCGACCAATAGCTGCTTACTAACGTCGTCTGGTCTCAAAATGGTGAAATCAGGCGCTATCTGTACCACGGAAAAATGGTGACTGAATTAACTTAATTTCGTTGGAATCAGAAGTCAGGCTTTTCCATTGGTAACGTCACAGCCTTATTTTGTCCATTCCTGTTTATGTCAATGGTGTAAAGTCTCTCTCCGATCATCATTTGATCTATTATGAAAGTGTTCCCTGTGGTATTTTAGCTATAAATATGCTGTTTTTGGCCCAAATCAAAAAACCTGTGTTGTTTTCTAGGACATTGTTCCAGCAGAGCGGCCTTCCTCTTGTTTCAAGGGTTTTGACTACTTTTTCTTTCTCCCTCCTGGTATAATACGCCTGTTTTCTGATTGTTTTGTGTGCTTTCTTGAGTGCCGCAAGTCTTCTAGTCCTGTTTCTGGTGTTTTTGATGGAACTACCTGTGTTTGTGTCCACAGGATCCTAACATTTACACTCTCTTTTGCTAGCTTACAGTCCTCCACAACCCCAATTTAACATTAGTGGTGCGAAAAAAATAGTGAATCTTGGAACTATCAAGCTGTACAGTTTGCAAGGAAATCAAAGACAAACATAGATTCATTTGTCGACAAGCGGATGCATCAGAATGGAGCAGAGCAGGTGGCTTGTGGCTTGCCGGAGTATCTTCTACGCCACACCTACAAGCTTTCTCTAACACTATATTTTTGTCTGCTCCTGATTAAGAACAATTTAAATAAAGAAATACTCAGAAATGCAATTTCAAGCTAATTTTCTTAAAACTTCTCATCGAAAAATCCCACAAAACATGTTAATAATTCTATTTTCATTGCAGTGGGTTTTAAAACTTTCCTGGAAAATAAACTTAGCCTGGATCAGAATGCTCTTAAAGTTCTGTATAAACTGAAAGAGCTCATATTTCCTCTGAGGCTTTAAACTCTGATAGTTTACACGTGAAAACATGTTGACTTCAAATGTAAAATCTATCGGAAGTATCATTGGGTTTTTGTTAGTCTGATGAGAAATTTTCCCCTTAAACCACAAGCACAACAAGTAGAATAAGTTGTTTCAGTTTCTGGTTTTCTGGTAATCAAAGATAGTTTCTTTTTGGTTTCACCTCTTTATATTTCTGTTTTTTAACTGTTTATCTATTGAATAAGTTTCTACCTCCAGGCTGTTTTCCCCCAGTTGGGTCTTTTGAATGACAAAATCACACATCCAGTTCCTGTTTAACACAGGAAACTCTCCAACTTCCCAGCCGATACAAAACACGAGTTCACCTTTATTTTTTTAAGTTTCCACAATCATACAAAACACTTTCCCTGAAGTGATACAATGAAAAGAAATGTATGTGTGATGGCACACGTACGCTACCCTTTGTAAGGGCATTTTAATATTTATTAGGTTTGTAACACGTGCACAGGTGTGTGTAAATGAATTAGACAGTTCCTCCTTCTAGGGAAATGTATTGTACAGAAAAACATTAGATGAAAAAACTAACAGCATACAAAGAAACAGTATTAACAAAGGTAAGATGCGAGGATATATATATATACACACACACACTGCTCACAAAGGAGCATTTTAGAGAAACACATTAGATCCATCAAATCTCAATATGAAGTTGGATATCTATACAAATAACGACAGGGCAGTGTCTAAGGAACAAAAGGATGCCAAGTCTTTTAATGGAAATAAAAGTTTTCAGCCTACAGAGGGCTCAATTGTGTAGACACCATAAAATCAGGGTGAAATGAAGATGTCACAGGCTAGTCCATTTTTTCCAAAACTTAATTTCTGCAACTCAAAATGCTTTTCAGTATCTTGTGTGGCCCCCACAAGCTTGTATGCTTGACAACGTGGTGGCATGCTCATAATGACACGACGGATGGTGTCTTGTGGCCTTTCCTCCCATATCTGTGTGAGGGCATCCCTGAGCTGTTGTACAGTCTGAGGAGCAACCCGGCAGCGCCTGATGGACCCAAACATAATGTCCCAGAGATGTTCTATTGGGTTTAAGTCAGGGGATCGTGAAGGCCTTTCAGTTGTTTCAATTCCTTCATCCTCCAGGTACTGCCTGCATACTCTTGCCACGTGAGGCCGGGCATTGTCGTGGATCAGGAGGAAACCAGGACCTACTGCACCAGCGTAGGGTCTGACAATGGGTTCAAGGATTTCATCTGGATACCTTATGGCAGTCAGAGCACCATTTCCTAGGCAGTAGAGGTCTGTGCGTCCCTCCATGGATATGCCTCCCCAGACCATCACTGACCCATCACCAAACCTGTCATGTTGAACCACGTTGCAGGCAGCATAACGTTCTCCTTGTCTTCTCCAGACTCTTTCATGTCTATCACAGGAGCTCAGGGTGAACCTGCTCTCGTCTATGAAAAGTACAGGGCGCCAGTGGCGGACTTGCCAATTCTGGTGTTCTTGAGCAAATGCCAGTGGAGCTCCACGGTGCTGGGCAGTGAGTACAGGGCCCACTACAGGACGTGGGGCCCTCAGGCCACCTTCATGAAGTCTGTTCCTGATTGTTTGGGTAGAGACATTCACACCAGTGGCCCTCTGGAGGTCATTCTGTAGGGCACGAGCAGTGCTCAGTCTGTTCCGCCTTGCACCAAGGAGCAGGTATTGGTCCTGCTGAGGGGTTGAGGACCTTCTACGGCCCTGTCCAGTCTCCTGAAATCTCCTTCGTGTTCTGGAGATTGTGCTGGAAGACGCATTAAACCTTCTTGCTGCAACACGTGTGGATGTGCCATCCTGGAGAAGTTGAACAACCTGTTCAACTTCTGTAGGGTTAAGAAATCGCGTCATACTACCAGTAGAGATAATTACACAAGACAAAATCAGCACGAGTGGAAAACCAGCCAAAAAAGATCAAGAGGGAGAAACTTGAAATGACCTCCACATGTAACACCAGTCCTGTTTTGAGGGTTTTCTAATTGTTGCCACTGAAGTGCACCTGTTGTTAATTCCATGAACACCAATACAGCTGAAATTGATTAACGAGGCCCTCAGCTGCTTAACCAACCAGAAAATTGAATATTCACTTTCCATGTTAGAAAAATAAAAGCTTTACCACTCCGGGGCAAAGCTTTTACTTTCTCTGCCTAAGTTCTTGTTAAAGCTAGTCTGAGTAACTTAGTCATAAAGAAATAAGACCAAAGAGATAGATATTTGGAATTTATAAAAAAAACCTTGGGATTGTACAGTGGTGTAGTGGTTAGTACTATCGTCTCACAGTGAGAGGTTCAAATCCCTGCCAGGTTCTTTCAGGTTCTGCCGTGGGTTTTCTCCATACACTCCGGCTTCCTCCCACCAACCACAAAACGTGGTTTATAGGTTTATTGGTGGCTCTAAATTGTCCTTTAGGTGTAAAAATGTGTGGCTCTGCAACGGACTGGCACACTGTCTACTAGACACTGCAGGGCAGGGGTGGGAATACTATGGCCTCTGGGCCAT
>NC_050528.1:23764622-23784692 GCF_002922805.2 Oryzias melastigma
GTCATAAAGAAATAAGACCAAAGAGATAGGTATTTAGAATTTATATATAGAAAAAAACCTTGGGATTGTACAGTGGTGTAGTGGTTAGTACTATCGTCTCACAGTGAGAGGTTCAAATCCCAGCCAGGTTCTTTCAGGTTCTGCCGTGGGTTTTCTCCAGGCACTCTGGCTTCCTCCCACCAACCACAAAATGTGGTCTATAGGTTTATTGGTGGCTCTAAATTGTCCTTTAGGTGTAAAAATGTGTGGCTCTGCAACGGACTGGCACACTGTCTACTAGACACTGCAGGGCAGGAGTGGGAATACTATGACCTCTGGGCAATATGCGTACCGTTAAACTCTTTTATCTGGCCCACAAAACTAGAATTCTTATTTATTGATAATCCTAATTATTGTGTCTCATTATTTCAGGTGTTTCCCAAAAGATGGTTCAATAAAGAAACACTGACCTCTGTCTAGGTTCAGAAAGTCATTTGTTTTTTTGTTGTTGTTGTTTTTCTAAAATTCATGCCTAATTTATTATTATTCGTTTATTTTACAGGGACAGTGGACATCAAAAGCATTGCTGCAATTCGCTCTGACTAGAGGCACTTCTCTGCAGAGGGACTATAAAGACCTGTTGAACTGACCCTCATGTCACTCTCTGGGAGGTGGATCTTATTTTGACAACAGGCATTTTTCTGATCATTCCAGCAGAACATGAATGCAGCATTTCTTTACGTTTGTGTTTTTCTCTGAGGGACATCATCCCATCTGTAAAATAAAAAAAGGAAGAACATTTTTTCAAAACATTTATTTTTAATCAAAATGAGCACTTCTTTGTCCAAATTCCATGTTATTTCTCTTATGAGACGGTTTACCAAAACACAGCACATTTGCTCCTGGTTTGGCCCTTCTGTAAAATTTTAGAACCTTTTGTGGCCCACAGATTTAAAGGTTTGTCCACCCCTGGTCCAGGGGTGGGGCTTCTCCTGACAGTGGATGGGCAGGCTCCAGTGATCCTTAACCCTTTAATACCGGAGCTCCAGTATTTATGTTCTTTGATTTACTGTAATTTTTTAATGGTTCAATGTAATTTCAGCAGATTCTGAAGGAGAAAAATGTACTTTAAGCGTCACTGGTGATGCCTCAGGTGTTAAAGGATTAATAAGAATATAGAAAATGGATGGTTGGAAAAAATATAAACAGAAAAACTAGATCTATGAGGAATTAAACAAAATAATTGAAATGCAATTCATATAAAAAATAAATTCAGAATAAAATAGTCCATTATTTAAGTTAGTCCTTATTTTTGGTTTAGTCTGACTGCAGCATTGAGGAAATATTTGTCTGAATCTGGAGTTTTTTTGAGCTTGTTGGGATAACATGATGTCCAATAAAAGATGAAATAACAAAATTAAAAAAAAGATTTTTGTTGATGTTTTTGTCTCCATCCCCACTGCTTGACATTATTTTTTTCTAAGACAGTGTAGGCAGACAGGAAGGGGTGGGGGGTTGCAGATGGGGGTGGTGTGTCTTAAAAGGTCAATCACCGGAATCACAGAAGGCAGGTAGCGGTTGCACAATATGATTTATTTTTTGAG
The DNA here is from genome assembly GCF_002922805.2 of Oryzias melastigma. Lineage (NCBI taxonomy): Eukaryota > Metazoa > Chordata > Actinopteri > Beloniformes > Adrianichthyidae > Oryzias > Oryzias melastigma. Next base: position 23,766,206 of record NC_050528.1, read on the forward strand.
ATCACTAAGCCACAGCAGCCTTAACAATTCGAGCAAAGCAAACAGTAAACATTTCTGAAAGTTTTTTTTTCCCCCACAAAAACTCAGCCGGCAAAAGTTGCGCAATTTTGCACATTATGCAAAACGGAAAGCCTCCTCCATCTTGTTCCGCCATCTTGCTTTCCTGTCTGCGCCACAGAGCGATGTCACTGCGGCTGTCTCTTACTTCAACAACAGGGTCAGCAGATCACTGTTTTATTTTTTATACTTCCTGATGGTGGGAGGACTGAACTGAAGATTTCTGAACATTTGAGTTTTTATTTAGCTCAGCTCAAAGTTCCAACTTTTCAAGATTTTTTTTTGTTTTAACCAGCTAATTTAAAACTAATCTAAAAATAATTAGTCTTAGTTATTATTATAATTAGTTCATTTTGTTAAAAATATATATACATTTTTCACATTCAAATAAAAAAAGTACTCTATAAAAAGAATTCTTAAACCAGTTGATCCAATGGATTGTCTTCTGTAAAACACTCCGCTGTTCTGATATGTTTCTTAGTTGGACCGCCTTCTATCACAGTTTAACACTATTACCATTCATATCACATTTGATAAACACCCTTCTGAGACCTCTATATTATTAGCATGATCAAAACTTTCCTTAACAACCCAATAAACAGAGCTGTGGGTCATTACTTAGATAGGATTTGATTCACTAATCAAGCTCACTGACTCACAGATCGAACCACAATTCTTACTTTTTAATAAATGTTTGTACAGTTGTTATGTATTTTTACTGGTGTATAAATTCAAATGATATGTCACCATTATTTATACCTTATTTAAAACAGGAGATCAGAATCAGCAAAACTGATAAGACCAATGGCCGGGCTGCTGGTTTTCCAGAAATTCTACTTTATCTGCTGCGGATTACCTGGATCCGATGGGTTTGGCCAATAAGAAACCCCAATGGCAGGTTGGTTGGAAAACACGAAGGACGCCAACCCTTAAGTTCTGGACTTGGTTCCGTTCCAAAGCATTGCATTTTGGTGCAAAACCATCAGGCCTATAAGAAGTCACTTTTTTCAGATGCAGAATCCCATGGAATTATGTTAATTGTGTAAACTGTTGAAGAGTTACCGGAATAAAAAAAAAAGAAAATTAGAGCTAAAGCTCCAATGTTAAAGGGGTTCTACCATGATTTTCTTAAGCCTTTCAGAGTAAACTTTATTCATATATATGATCATATATTACCTTTGGAACACTAAAAAACAAATTATTTATGAAATATTAGTTATTTTAGTGAGTTTTTTCTTACCCGGCAGTAAAACGACTTGATACCTGAGGACCCACTCGTTTTCGTGGGTATGGGAGGGGCTGCTGTTGACAGCGCCGGTTTTAGAGGATTACTCAGAAATGCGTGAATGGATCAAAATACACCTTTGGGGTTGTTTGTAGTGATGATTGAACAGTATAGTACAGCACAAAAAAGTTTTCATGGTATGGCCCATTTGAAGCAAATTTGTTTTTTAGAACTAATGTCAGTAAATGGAACTTCAGTCTCATTTCCGTGTCATTCTCAACAACAACAAAAGCGTAGCTAGTTTTACTTTAAAAATGGGAAGCTTCACCGACGTTTTATTTTGGAGACTTGTTTATTTCCAGGGTCAGTAGTACTGCAAACATTTGAGAGTACCAGCTGAGAGTGTTTTAAAAGCCAAACTATCATCCTGTTCTGTTGTAGCCTTAACCTGAATTCAGCGAGATTCAACAAACCAGCTTGTGAAAAAAACAAATAGTCTGTATGGCTGTTGCTTCAACCTTCAAACATGCCACTGTTTTAAAGCTGCCTGTGTGTAAGAAAATAGTTTGTGGTCCAATTGAACAAAGAAGTTGGAATTCCACCGTTAGTAGCAGGAAGTTGGAGGTTCCGTGAAGGAAGTAGGAAGGCCCTAAAGTCGAATTTCACACTAATGAAAGCCAGATAACCCTCATACACCTTAACCAGGAAGTTCATCTTTCTATGTCTGAACACTCTTCCCAATAATATATGCCAGCAACACTGAATGTGTGAAAAAAGACATTTTGATGGCAGTTCAATGAAATCAGTTGGTTTAAATGCCCATAGATTTACTGTATATCGAATTTAAAAAAGACTAATTAATTCTTACAGTTTCTTCAACCTTAGGTTCTCCAGGTCACGGGAGGAACTAAGTTAAACTCACTGACCTTTGTAAAAAACCACAGCTCTATTGTACTTTAAAAGGTTACTTAATAAACCACCTTTATTGAGACCTTTACACAAAAAAAAGTTTCAGCGCAGAGAAAGACACCTATCTGCTTTTTGTGGAGATCCATGACATAAGAACATCCTTTTAAATAGAGTTAAAAGCTTAAACTTAAAAGAAAAAAAGAAGGCATCAAACATCAAATCTATTTTTTTGATCAAAAGAGTTAAACTGCAGACACAATTGTTCGTTCTTGCACGTGCATTCCACCCATGGTGTTCACACTGGACAAGCAGGGAGGGACTTCTTCTTCTTCTTCTTCTTTTTTTTACTGTTTATTAGTGCATACCCACCACCTACGGTTAGAGGAGGCTTGGTGTAAAATGTTGAAGCGGTGTAAATTTCAGGCTTTTTCTTTCCCAGCTATATTCCGATAAATGTAAAACTTGGTGCCATAGAATTCCGACCGGGCACAAACCATAATTATTAATTTCTCCTTAATGATCAACTTCCAAATGACTGACACTCCAATGAATCAAAAGAGACGGCATCCATGTGTCACTACTAAATCGGAGTCCCTGATTCGTCAAAGTTTGACCTGTTTTAACTTTCAATGCATGTTTAGGAGTGGGACGTTTTGTACGTAGAGCCCAAAAATGGTCATAAACTTGTGTAGCTATGCATGAATACAAGAGTTTTGTACAATTACCGGCATGAAGCCCAATGAGACAACTGTGTTGTGATATTTGGCTATTTAAATGAAATTGAATTGAGAAGTTTTGAATGCGGAAGTCCAAATCGAAACTTTAAACACCACCGATGGCGATGTCAACATGGCTTTAGAGGGATGTACTAATGTCAAAGCTGCACAAATATTCCTTCTTTGGCAAAATTATTTTTTTTCTTTAATCCATTTTGACCAGTTCTTTTTGCACTTGAGTCAGCAATAATGTTTTCTTCAATATTTTCTCCCCACTTTAAATCTAAGCTTTATGTTGAGCGTTGATCACTTTCGTCTACAATGCATTTTCACATCTGCGTGAAGACTGCTGCTTCTAAGATCTTTCCTGAACTACTTCAAGTCAGACAGGTTCAGAAGTGCTGAACAGAGCTTTCATGAGAGCATATCTGCATCTATGACACAGAGTCAGCACATCTGGGACATGAATGCCTGCCCACAAGCCTTACAGGGTGACGCAAAAAGTGCTGAAGGAGAACCAGAAGGTGACGCTTCTCAGACAAAGTTTCATTGATAATCAAGAATCTGATGTTTTATGATTGCACAAGGTGACAGCTTCCCATGATTCACCTAACACTTTACACATTTTCTTTATCATTGTGCATTTTCCCTCAGTTTAAGTTTAAGTTTTTAGTATTTTTGGGTCTACTTGCAATGTTTACTGGGCAACACATTCACAGACATTAAAAATAACTGCAGATTCAACACTGATGTTTAAGTGATGTCCTTTTTCTTTTTTTAAGAACTTGAAAAAACGTAACCGTCCGCCATAAATAGGTGAGTTCAACCAGACCATGTCAGCTTGAGGAAGTTGCGGTTAGGCGTCTACGCAACACAGAGCCTCCTCTGCCAAACATGTGAAACCGATCTTAAAAAGACACGTACAAAATGTTCATCAGACTCCCAGCCTGTGCATGCAAAACAAACACAAAAGTACAGCTCACTTCCACTTTCAAAAGGTGCACACATGAGACACAACTGCTTCTCTTTAGTCTGGGGTATTTCTTTCTGAGTAAAAATGTTAAATGATTGTTTTACAGTAATTTGGTTCTTTTAAAATGAGTGCAAACCAAGTCTGGGTAAACAACCTGCCGTGTGATGTGTTTGCATGTTTTTGCATAACATCGGCTTGAGAAAGACGTCATGTTTGACACAAAAAAACACTTGGCAACTGGAGAGAGAAAACATTTTTATTTTATGCGAACCAAGAAAAAAAACAGCTTTTAAATGGACATAAACAATAATATTCCTCATTAAAAATGGTTTTAATGTCATGCTTTGCATTTGTGGTGAACTAAATCCCACAGTTTAAGACCCTTTCACCAAAAATATATCAGATTTTTCATTTTTAGACTGAATTTTTTTGCTGTGAACACTTTGAAGTTCTTCCTTTTTTCAAAATGCAAGTCCTCTGTTGCCACCTGCTGTTTGAGCGGCCCATGGTTACTTCCCCAAATTTGCATTGCATTCAAAAGTGCGCCGTGGAGCTGCGCATGTTTAGCTCGGGAGGTCTTTGAAAGCCGCAATGCAAACAACTAAAGAAACATTCAGCAAAGCAAGAGATCAATTTATTTGCATATGCAAATGAAAATGTCCAGAACACATTAGCAAGTCTATTTGCACAATCAATTAAAGTTTTGATAATACTTTACAAAAAATAATATATAATAATTTAATAATATTATCATCAATTTAAAAATAATAATAAATAATAATTATTCTTTACTATTTTTTATCATTTGACATGGAAAAAACATTATGTGTTAGGTTGGTCTAACTAAAAAAAGAAAGATTTTCTTGAGGTACATCTGACTACAGCATCACACAGATTAAGAGAAACTACATGTGCTACACCTAAGATCTGGGCTGCATGTCTTGTTTTCCACACTGAGTCAGAGCGCCACAGCAAACCCGAGCTGAGCAGAAGCTCCGACTGAGAGGCTGTCAGCTTGAATACAGTCACCTCGATTCGGCTTTCCTCAGGAGTCCCTGATAGATGTCAGATTTTAGGAAGCGTGGGTAGCAGTCCCTGGCCATCAGACTGTAGACGAGCTTCTGCGCCGTATCAAAGGCAGTCAGGGTCGGCTGGGAGATGTTCTTTGTAATGTTTTCTCTGGTAGTGCAGTCTATGTTGATCTGGAATTAAAGAGAAAGCCTGAAGCAGTGCTCTATCACAAATTCATGTCATGTTCTGAAGAAAGCTGGACAGAGTTGGGTAGTTTTCACTAACATCAGCAGATCCTCTGCATCAAGCAAACAAAACAAAAAAAAAAAAGTTTTTTTGTTTTAGCTTACTTGTCTGGGTGCTTCTGTCTGTACAAACTCAGAGTAGATCCTGTTTGCGGAGGAGATCATCTCAGGCACCGTTTTGATCTTCTTGTATTCCTCGCAAGCCAACCAAAACAGAATGTTCTCCTCGCTGTACTCCGACTTCAGGAATTCTCGGAAAGCTATCTGTCCGGCTGAAAACACACGAATAACAGTGAGCACACCTAATTCATGCCACACAAAACAAACTAAATAATAAAAAAAACTCAACGAGAAATGATAGTTTCACCTTTACAGCCCAGAACTTTATCCACAGACTCGCTCCAAGTCTCAACATCGTCCAGTGGATCTTTGGGAAAGCAACAAAATCTACCCTTGAAAAGAGCATTGAGATCTATCACTAGTCCATTAAACTCCAAGTCAAAGTACTGGCTAAAGTTAAAATAGGGTAAGAAATGTAGCCCTATGTTGGAATTAGTTTTTTTAACATTTTTAAATACAACTTTCAAAACTGAAGAACCATGTTGGATCTTAAAACTAGACAAAAGTCAGAAATTCCAACGTTTGATAACCTTTTTTCATGATTATTTTAGAAAATGTATATTTTTTTAAATATTTTTTGTGTTCATATACAACCTGTAATATAAAGTTAACTCTGATTTTGTTTAAAAAAGGCACTTTTTTCATCGATTATTTTCTATTGCAAAATAGATTTTTCCTATAGGAGAGACAAAATTGATCCATTTTCACTCTTGAAAACAAGTCAATTTTGACCCAACACAATATAAGTGTTATCCATGCATGTATTCATTTGTACCATTACACCTAGCATCCATTATTTTCTCATAACCTCCCTTTGATTCTTGAAAGAATCCGAGTGCAAAGCGAGACTTACAGTGAAAGAAGAACTCTTTGGAAGTTTCCACATGGCTTCTGCCAGCTGTTGCTGCTGAAAGCTGTAAAAGGCCCAAAAATCAAATATGCAGTAAACTCACTTTATCGCCATCTCCTCGTCCTCTACAGTGGGAGACAGAGATAAGGTCCTGCCAGGCTGAAGATGGGCTTGTTAGGAAGTGAAGGAGTCGAGTGCTTGGACAAATCTAAATGACCCCCCACCCGTCATGACTGGAAGATATGGAAATGTGCATGCAAAGCGCTGTTGTTGGAAAAGCCTGGGCACCCTACCATATGTGCCCCACCTCAAAGAAACAAGAGCTCGGCCGTGATTGGAGATGACCTCATGGCTGTCATTCAAGTCAATGGGTGTTCATGTATACATAAATGTAAAAAAAAAAATCACAAAAATTGATCAGGATCAAACATTTCTTTGAAGCTTGACAAGAAAAAGACAACAACAAATCCATTTTAAAAATAACTCGATATAATTAAAGAGAACAGGAAGCTTTGGGTAAAACTACTGACCACAAACAAATAAAGGTAAACAAATGGCTGGTCATTCTGCAGTTTGCATCTCAGGAGTGGAACTCCACTGACAACAATCAGAAAAAAAAATCACCTTCAAAAATCATGACAGGAAACTTTAAAACTGGCCATTTTTGATGACACTAAATGAAGTCTACAGTCCAGAATCATTAAAAATTGTAAGAAGAATCTAAATGATAAGGATTAGAACAGGAAATTCGATGGATTTTAGGCTCTTAATAGCACAAATTTGTCATTGACACAAAAATTCAGTGTCTTCTGGAGATACCAATGAAATCTCTATCATTGACAAAAGGAAGACTCCAGGCCACAGTAAAAAGAGATGTTCCTGCAAGTTAAATTATTGTTCAATTAGATGGGTTGTTCACGCACCCATCCCCTGTGAGAGAGGTGAGCTGCAGACACAGTTGCACTCTGGAACCATTCGGTGGTTTTAACCCCCCAATCCAACCCCTTCATTTAAGCATGACTACATCGCCACAGTCTACCAGAGAATTACTGGTGACCATGTCCATCCCTTTATGGATACTTCCACACCATATCATACAGCTGGAATCATCTCAGACTGGTTTCTTGAAAATAACAATGTACTTCAATGGCCTCCACAGTCACCAGATCTCAACCCAATAGATCACCTTTGAGATGTGGTGGAACGGGAGATCGACATCATGGATGTTCAGCTGATAAATCTGCAGCAACTGTGAGATGCTATCATGTAATTATGGACCAAACTCTCTGAGGAATATATTTCCAGTATCTTATTGAATCTATGCCACCAAGGATTAAGGCAGGTCTGAATGCAAAGGTGTATCTTATGAAGTGGCCTCTCCCAGTCCAAAAACAACAGCTTATTTGGAGACTCTAGATTGCCATTAGGAGTGAATGTGAGCGTGTTTGGTTGTAAATGACCCTTTGATAAATTTGCCTTTGGGCAATTGGAATAAGCTCCAGAGACCTCAGTGACTCTAACCAGATTAATGCAAAATCAATTGCCATATTTACACAAGTCGTGACACTAAAATATGATCCATCCTGAATGCTTCGTGAAGGCGCCACAAAAAAAGTGCTGATGTGACAAAATGGAATAACAAGAGGCCACAAAACAATCCATCTAAAAAAATATGGCTGACCTGAGGCCTCAATATGGGAGAATTGAAAACTGTGCATTCTGGTAAATGTTTGTGGGTTGGTTTTTTTCAGTGACACGTTCAGAGTTTCATTGGACAGGAGGTGAGTCAGCAGAACGGGTTGCAATTTCATTTTTCACTTGTTTCATTTAGCATTTACCATCCCTGCAGGCAAGTGTTCGAAAGCCGTTTGTCACACTACATTTCTTCCAGCTTTTTAATGAAGTTTGAGGTGTTGCTGACTCTCTATTGCAGTGACATAAACCAAACATCTGTGAGATCATTCAGCAGTGCTCCCGCACCGTGCCAGACTCGATCTCTCGCTGTGACATCGACGACCTGCATTTATGAATATATCCGGTGGATTTTCACCTTCCCTGACCCTCTTGACCACCAGTTGTCATGGCGCCGATCAAGCCAAGGATGTAAATCACAGCAGATGATGGAAAACACCCAGACCTTTCTGATTTGCATGCTCCCAGAAGCCCCGGCTCCAATAATTTGTTTTTCAAAAACGGCAACCTGAAACAGATCAGGCCAACATCTAGAAGCAGATAGCAGAAACATGCACGGACGGCCTTCTGTCATTCATGCAGGTTGTCAACAGCATCCAAGGAAGGGGCTCTGCAGCAGAGTGTAAAACATCAGTGTGTTTTCATGCTGGTTTGCTCCAGGCTGCACAGCTGAGGACGCTGCAGGTAATCTAGCAAACACAGGGTGGCACTATAGCTCTCTTCACCTCTTCTTCCAAGTTTTTTTTACCCTGTAATTACAAAAGCCTTGAATTTGTCTGTCTCTCCTTATTGCCTGTCCTGCTTTTTGTTTTATTCATTGAAGCCTGAGTGGGGCTTTGGTTCTTCAGCTGAGGATGAAGATCGGTGTGGATCGAGGCTGCAGCCAAGAAACAAAAACAAATTAGATTTCAGTCCCTGAAAGTAATCCAGCAAGAATACATTTGTTTCTTTCAGGAATGTCTCATTTCAATTTCCATAATTTCTCCGTAAAGCACTGATGTGCATTTGCCTTTAAAAGCATAATTAGATACAAAAGGTCTTTTGGTTTTTTTTTTTTGATAAATAATCACAATTATTTTTCAGCCGTAGCTTATAAAGTCAATGCAGCTGCCATGTTCAGTGGATGACTTCATGAGGGGTTTTGTGTGAGCTTTATACTGTAAGTGAGCTTTATACTGTAAAAAAATCTGTCTATAGATAACTCAAGGGTTCTTAGACACCAAAAATACATTTTTTAGACAAAAACAGAAAGATTCCTAAATTAAGAGTTCAATTCTGGTCACTATAGGACTCTTTAGGGTCTGATGACCAGATGAAATCCTCAAATTTCAGAACATTTTTTGAATTAGTTTAAAAAATAGAAAAAAGTGTGTATATATTCATACAAAGTGACGAGTCTTCTCATTTTGGTGGTTTAATTTTTTTTAAATATGTTAAATCTTGACATCTATCTTCTACATCCACAATTTTAAGACTAATTCTGGAGAAAATTGTGTTTTTAAAATGTTCTTTTGCCATTTTTCTGATGATAAAATTGTATTTCTGAGCATTTCTTTATTCAAATTGTTGTGAACAAAAGAATTTTGTAGAAGAAGAGCCTATTTTGTTAATAGAATTTATGCTGGGCTTCCTCCTCTGCTTCATACAGATGCACGTTTTCCTCGTCTGAGCCAGCATCTGGCTAACACTTTAGGGCTGGATAGCTCCGATAATGCGAGCATTTTTTTTTTTTTTACACTGCTAATGTTGGTTGGGAGTGTGAGGAGTTGTAAGCTAACAGAAGAGCATGTAAACGAATGGCTCTCAGTAACGGGTGACAGAAAAGAGGGTGGGGTTTCTTTGTGCCAACAGTCCCGCCCACAACTCAGAGACGAATTTCTAGTGAACTACTGCCGCTCTGCAGAAACTATGTCTTGTAAAATGACTGTTTTCTTTTTAAATTTAGCTAAAACAAGGCACAATTATAATTAAAAGACTATTGGGAACACATTTAAAATAGATCAAAAGATGATATTTTTAAAGGAAGTCCTTTTTGGGGGAAAAATATACTTTTTGATTTTTTAAGAGACATTTTTGCAGCTAAACAGAAGAGACGAAAAGCCTAAATTCTGAAAAAGGTGTTTCTCGACACTCAAGGGAAGGTTAACTGGTAATAAGGGAAAGATGCAAGCGCTCACCTGGAGCTTCACAGATGGAAACTTTGAGGGGAAATTTATTCTGGTTTGTCAATATTGATGCAGGCCACCCGCTTTGAGTGAAAACGGATTTTTTTTTTAAGAGAGGAAATTTCACAGCTCAATATCTGAGCCTGGAAGTCATCAAATCGCCTGCTGGAATCAGCTCATGCAAGGTCAGATAAAAGAGCTTCAGAGATGTGATGAGCTGCTTCAGAAGTTTCAGCTGGGGGGTACAAAACTCCTAAATGCTTACAGCTCAGATCAAGGAGCCTTTTTGTCAAATTTGTTGAACGGGAACCCTCCTTCATTTCTATAAGGGAAAAAGCAGCATCAAATCACCCATAAAGACACCTTGAAATGCACAGTATATCATCTTGTTCTGCCGGGCTCAAACAGATTCATTTTTTTGCTCCAAAAAATACAAGAAGAGGGTGATTTTAGAGACTTTTGGGTCAGACCAAGTTGCTAATTTAAAACTAAAAATGGAAAAAAAAATTAAAAAGTGTCTGCAAAATCTTAGCAGGCGACTAATCTTATGCTGTGATGTATTCTCTGTGCCAACTGAGCTTATGCTCTTGTTAAAAAATAACCATTACAATAAATTCCATCCAACCCCCCAGCAGCAAAGCTTCTCAGAATATTTGTGTGAGAGGAGAGCAGGAAGCTCAGAGGATGAATAATTAATGGAAATTGTAAGACATTCGGTGCAGGTTTTGAGATGCGGACACTAACTCGGGCTAAAAAGGACTTTATCCTTCTGAAGGCTACTAAAAACGCCTGACACTTGTGCTAATGAGCCAACTCTGCATTGTGTTTACTCACAAGTCCTGCATACATATTCAGGGATCCAAGAGTGACAGTTATGAATACTTATTTGCAGGCTGTGTAGTCTCTGCAAACATACTACGAAATGAATAATTTTCCATCAGAGTGCGGGGACTTGATAAGACCTATTCATTTTTCAGGGATTTTTGGTGTAAGGGAAGCGTCATGCAATCGCAGAATTCTTCATTAGTGTGAAATGCGTACACTATTGCCTCATTTATCATATTTGGACACAATCATTGAAACTAATGAACGCCATTAAAAGTTGTTTTACAACCGCTGTTACACAAAAGTGTTTATTTCACTTGCTCGGCATATAAAATGTACATTTTACAACAGTCGTGCCAACATTTATGATTAAAAATACACATAAATTATTTGTTATTACAAACCGAAAAACAGCATTTGTTGTTATTAAGTGCAATGTTGTTATAATTGACAAAGAATTTACTGTAAAATATCTAAATCCTCAAGTATTTTTGTCAAATTATTTGTTAAACGTATTTTCATCTTTGGTAATACTGATCTCAAAGTTGATTGGTGAGATGGAATTACTTTTTTTAAAAGTAAATTTTCCTCTTCTGGATTTGTGATTTTTCAACATCTTTCTACCTAAAGTATCAAATTAACAAAGATTAGGATTAGACAAATATACTTGGTGAGATTTTGAGCTTTTGCAGTGAGAGATCTGTCATTCCGTGTCTTATAAACAGTTGCTGTGGCCACTGCTCTGTCTGCAGGGGGGGAACAGTGCATGGGATAAAATCTTTACATTTTAATGAGATGCTGTCACACTAGCATGTGCGCCATATCAACAGTATTAATGTTGCATGAGGTGCGACTGGTGGACTGGAGGACAAAAGGAGCTGGAGTGTGCTGCGGCTTACATCAGGAAAGCTTGCCTGCTTGTCTGACGAGATACTGTCAGCGGCGAGGAGGCACTAGAGCTGAGATTCAGTCTGCATCTTTGCAACTGTCATCTGAGCCCTGCAAGATCTGAGTGCACAAGCAGAGCAACCAGAAGATGACCAGATCGTCTGCAAATGCAAAAGCTGTTATCTTTTTTTTACTATTGTTAATGAGAAAGGATTGTTTAGGAATACTATTTTTTAATTTGTGGTACGTTTGATCTATTATGGAATAAAATAAAAATTGTTTAAATTAACAAAAAAAAAAAAACATTTTTCTATTTTTGCACCAAGAGATCAAAAAGCAAAAAAAGCCAAGAAAATAAGAACTTTAGCACAAAACCAGATTTCACTTTATTGCCTGTAAAGATGATAGAGTCTACTAAATAACTTTGTAATAATCTCCACTGATTTTTCTCTTTATACCAGTTCTGTCTTGTGCGCAATACACCAAACAGCTTTGCTGATTTGAGTGTTTCATTTGCTAATCCGCTGTACATGTATATGATAATCATGCAGGACTTTCCGGTGTCCCCTGTTACTATTGTTTGTCATGTTCAAGTCCAAACTTCCAGCATTCTCATGAGAACGTTTGTCCTATATTTTTATTTTTGGCAAAAAAGTAAATTTCCCAAAAATGTACCTTTAAATGAAATCCTTACCGAGAAGTTCTCTAGCTCAATAAAAAATATATATTGCACTCTGCAGAAGGAAGCCGTTGGATTTAAACTTTTTTTTTTTTTTTTTTTTACACATTTGTGCTGCAGATCAAAGATTATCTGCGGGATGATTGGGAATCCATTCCATGCAATGTCTCTGTGGTATTCCCTCTACCAGGCTGAGGGTTGAGTGGGTTCCCCCCTCTCGTTGAACACGCAGGAGCGTGACCTTCTGCGGAACATGGTGGATCCGGGACCCTTCCTCCGAGTGATGCGCAGGTAAATGTCAGAGTGCAGGAACCTGGGGTAGCAGTCCTTTTTCATCAGGCTGTAGATCTTCATCTGAGCGGCTTCAAAAGTGTTCCTTGTGGGGTGTGACATGTTGGCCTTGATGGCCATCTTGGTGTTATAGTCAATGTTGACCTGGTTGAGACAAAAGGAATGAAGAAAAAAATTTGGTTTTTGAGAACAAAAAGTTTACTTATGAAATTTCAAAAAATGTTTTTTATTTTAGAGAGTCAGCTTTTATGAATTAGACTATTTAGAGCTGGACCTAATACTTGCAACAGCTCATCTAAACTGTATACAAAAACTTGACTTCACTGGGACAGCAGTGCAGCACAGGCACGAGGTGGGACAAACACAGTAAACATTTGTGAAACATTAATAAATGAGTACAATTTACTTTAAGCTACTTTTTTTACCCAATTTTTCTTACATAATGTTCAAAGAATGACAATATTTTCAAATATTAACTGTTTTCTAGAACTTGTTTGTAGAATGCTACACGTTAGCCTCGTTAGCATATTCAAAAGTCCTCTAACTCCAATCCTTGCTTGCAATACTTGACAAAAAAAATAAAAAAAAAATGGATACCATTAAATTAAATTTTACTACAACAATGCAACCTCCCAACCTTGGTAGTAACACATTTAAAAGAAAAAAAAAAAAACTGGCAGATGCTGCTACATGATAACAGCCGGGTTAGCATTTTCTCAATACCACCAAACCAAACATTTTGAAAGAGCGCCGTTTACCTCTCAAAACCACTTGACGTCAACAGGAACTAATTCATATTGTGCCACACATTAAGGCTCCTAAGTGCTCTACATAATGGGGAAATATGGCAGAAGAGTCAACAATGATGACATGCTAACATCACAGCCTCTGCTCAGAATTGTAGATAAAAAACAGTATATTCAGTTTTAATTCAGATTAGAAACTGTCAAGTACATCAAGACATTTGTTTTGCCTTCAGTAAAACTTTATTAAAACAGTTTTTGGCACACTCCTATCGCCGTGGTATGAGCCAAACCAGAGATCGCATTTCCAGATGGTTCGCTGTGTTTTTTAAGTGCAAAAGTTCAGCTGAACTCTGATCTGGACCAAACAGGTGGTCTGTAGACGGTGACAGTTTCGGTTTACTCAAAGATGATGCGGTTCTTCGTAAGTGTGAATCGACAGACTTTTTGAATAACGAAAGCGAACCAAAGCGTTGTGAGAATGGAAAGAAGGAGCTCCAAATTTAAACCTGAAGAAGTACCAGTCATGAAAAACATCATCATTAAAATGCAGTGAAGTTATATAAAAGTTATGGGGGGATGCAGTGGTAGAGTGGTCAGCCTCTGATCGGAGGGTCGACACATAGGCCCCCTCTATGTGTTGAAGTGCTCTTGGGCAAGACAATGAACCCCACATTGCTCCTGGTGGTTATAGGTTGGCACGAGTGTTAAAAATGACAAGACGATACATTCTTTGTTTTTCTTTGCATTTTTGTCCCATCCTGATCTAATTTTTTTAGGAAACATCCCACTCTCTGCCTGCACTCCAATCTAACAGCTGTTGGAACCGTTTGACGTCTGTGTGAGAAAGTAAACCAAACCAAAACAATGTGATATATTTTTAGTTTTACATGTCTGACAAAAAAATTGTTTGTGAGGACTATTTCATGGTACCAACCTGAGACTGTGCTAAAAAAAATTTTTACTTTTACAGATACAGTCAGACATTTCTTAAGAGTTTCCGTAACTCTTTAGATTTTCTGAACTTCAAGGTGGGATTCTCTATCTTTTTTTTTTTCTTTTAGAATTTTTTGGTAATTTTCCATTTCTCTATAAATAGTAAACTTAGAGTTGGACTATTTCTGGTCTGGAGGAGTAAGACTCATTTCTGAATTCAGCCCCCTCAAGACTCGACTTTCTTTGCCCCGCATAGATAAACACCCCCATTCTGACATGTACATATGCAATCATCCTATGAAAGTGAGTGGGAGATGCACCCCTGCTTTGCAAAGGATGTTCCGAAACCACACACAGACACGCAGCTCTTCAACAGTCCGGAGCTGCAAGCTCTGATCAGACGGTGGTCGCATCATCCTCGCTCAGCGAGTGGAAACCTTTGAAACCGCAACTGTGTCGCACAGAAACACTCTGCCTCCTTTGAAGTGGCGCATGCACTGAGATGCACAACCTCACCGAGGCGCTGCCCCCAACAATTGTTCACAAAGGTCAGCCTGCTGCAAGCTCACAACTTTGGAGAAGCCTTGGCACTCACGCGCTGTTATTTTTATAGCGGCGACATTAATATTTCAACTCTAACTGCACTCGGCGACAGGAAAGCGCAGGAACTGCTAAATGTTACTTGACCGTTTGCAGCTCTGCATCAAAAACCTAAAATTTATACGATTTATGAGGAATAAAAATGTCACGACATACCTCTTTGGGGGCCTCAGATTCGATAAAAACCGTATAAATATATTTGGCTTTGGACAGCAGCTTTGATTTAGAGTCGATGGATTTGTATTCCTCGCAGAGCAACCAGAACTCAATGTTTTCTTCACTGAACTCTGTTCGGAGAAACTGAGAGAAGGCTTCCACCCCACCTGGCACAGAAAACAAATAAAAGTCATTTAGAACAATTAAAACAAATCTTTCTTTGTAAATGGGGAAATAGGGGTTAGACAAAAAAAAAACAGAATCACAAAACTTCAGCATAGCGTGATGACAAATGCAACTGGTGTGATTAAAAGGAAGTTGCAGTTTCTGCATTATTTTGTTCTCTGACTAACAATAAAAGGAGCAGAAAAGCCCTCAGCAATGTCTCCACTACTGATTAGATTATGCCGATATTTAACCACGTGAAACAATTAAAAGAAAATGGTTCTGGACACCAACTGAAAAAGATCAAATGATCTAACCTGGATGCTTTAGCAGATCTTCAAATGAGTCGCTCCATTGCAAGGCCGTCTCTGGTAAAATGCTGCAAAGATTCAAATACAAAATAAGCATAAAAAGATGTGGTCAGATCTCGACTTGTAATGGGACTAGGAATGTTTGCTGTTTTCAGAGAGATGCCATGTTTCTGTGTGTGACTAATGAGCCGTGAAGGGTTCTGGAAACGCGGCTTAGAAATGAATTCCACTTGTCTGAAGTGCTAGTGGCTGGATGTGAAGTTAATGGGTCATGTCTCACTTGCTCAGTGTTGTATTTGTCTTTTTCTGGGGACTGATGTTTTCATGGGAGCCTGACTTGGTGAGAAAAAGGCTGAAGCGGCTCTTTCTCTCCTTCTCGTTTTGTCTGTAAGCAAAAAAAAAAAGAAAATACATCAACTTCCACAAAATGTCTGTTCTGCTCTTGGCCATGTTGACTAAAACAGCAGTTTTAATTGTCTACACTTTGGAAAGAATACATCTTTTAAGCAGCTGTCATGACGAGATAAATCTCGTATTATTTCTGCGGTAAAGAGATTTTTAAAAGTTTTCACTCTTTAAAAAAAAACACACACAAAGCTGTTAAAAATAGCTTCTAAATCTTACATACGTTGTCCTCTTTTGTTTGCTACCTAACTTTAGTTTCTAGGATCGCAGCTTCTTCTACCCAACAAAACTCACAAAAGTAAAAAAAACACAATAGAATCAAATAAAAAATGAGTGCTTAAAAGCGATTGAAAATCACACCGACCTGCTGCTGTCGTCCTTCATCTTTGCTGCCTGCACGTCTTTTGCACCCAACATTTTGAAATATGCTTCCTCCTTTGGGGCCATGTAGGTAAATTGAGGAAATAGAAAAAGAAGCGTCTCCATGCTGCTCTGTCTGTGCGTCTGGTGTGCAAAGCAGTAGGCCACAAATAGCACCCTGAAAGCTGTTTAACCCATCGTGTGATGAACAGACTCATTTTTTTTTTAGAAACACATTTGGTTTCCCATACCTGCTGTACTTCCTGTAAGCGTGTAGCTGCTCACTGCGCTTTCAACGAGAGAAAAAAGAAAAAATCCCTCCAGTTTCATGTACTGTGGTGCTGAAAAAAAACGTGCCTTGAGTCATTCATGCAATAGGCTTGTATTTTTTTTTTTTTTTCATGGGGTTTCTGCGTTTTTCACACTGTGATCTTGTAGGTGGATGATTGATATAAGGCTGGCTAATAAATTTTTCCCCCGGAATCCCTCAGTCTTCATTCTCCATCATTTCCCCTCAGACCATCAACAGGTGACAAACCACAGAGACAGACGAGGAAATGCTCAGAAAGGTCTTGTGTGTTTGCATTTCCCAGAGCTGCGAGTCATAATGACACAGTAGAAGGAAACGCAGAGAGGGAAGCTGACACCCAGAGGAACAAGAACAAAAGATTTATTTTTTAACAACAGTGTGTTTCCCCAAGCAACAGGATCTGAAATGGAGTTTGTCAAACCTTCATGGCAGATGGGGGCATAGATATTACAGTAATCTGTAGTTCAAGTTTTCAGCTTTTAGTCTTTGGAATTTATTAGTAAAGGTTCTACATTTTTGACAGTAGATGCTAAATATACTCAAATATATGTGTTGCTTTTGTGGGTTGCATACTTTGTCCCCATAATATGCCTTTATCAGCACTAAAAGGCATTTTTAAAAGTGGTCATTTTGTTCACGAAATGACAATGTGATTCGCAGAGCCTTATATATGGAATAATTCTGGAGCGATTTTGTGTCGTACAAAGCACTCCGTCAAAATTTTCGAAAAGGCTGGTTGTTACCCTGGGAGAAAATATGGATCACTTTTTGTGAAGTTGGGACTTTTAACGATTTAAACTAGAAATCATGCGAGCGAATTTAAAGTGAATCTGGTACATTTTTCAAAATAAAACCCATTTTCTGCTGTACTTGCTGTTTTCAGTGTGTTGTAATCATTACGTCATTGTGACAACCAAACCCGGTCTCCTCTACTTGATACACACTGCACTCTGATAAACCAATTGGGATCGGACGCTGCACTTGGAGCAGGGTTCAAACACATCGACAACTGATCCACATGGGGGGATGTCTTAAGGAATGTAGTAACCACTTGAGAGAGCTAAAAAGAGAAATTTGTATCCCTCAGGGCCTGTTCCTTAAGGGAGATATTGGATTTGTCCAATCCCCTGAAGGTAAACTAATGCTCTATTTAACTTAAACTTGCTAGATAAGACAATGTATTAAATATTGTTAGTAAAAGCTGGGGCGCAACAAGTTCTGTTGCAAAAAGAACCGAATTTGTCATCCAGAAACTTGAAAGTGGAAGTTGGAACATCAGTTTTATCACACTAGAAGTTTTTTATTTATTTTTTTCTTACCTAGCATTTTTAAAAACAAAGTACACCAATCAAAGATAATGGTATGCTGAAAGAGCAGAGGGTGGTTCTGATCACAGTTTAGAGTAATCACACATTTATGGATAAATGGATGGAACTTTAAAGTGTAAAAACTTTCAAACGTTTTATGAGTCAGTTTGAAAGTTTTACAAAGTAGAGCAAAAGCACAGCAGGCCATTCAGCAACAAAGAAATGTTGCTTAGTCGATTCTTTCTCATGGTGCTTTGAAAGACAGACTGTAAATAGACAGAAATCAGGGTAGCTACAAAGGTATTGCACATACTTTTGTTTTGAAATGTTTATGTCACAAACTAAACCAAACACTTTCTCTTCCTCCTTGAGACTGGATTGAAAATAACAACATAAAAAAAAGTTAAGGAAACTTAAAAACTGACTTTAAACCAGTCTAATCCAGTGGTTGATGTCACACAATACACACCACGCTAAATGGTAAAACAGAATCAAAGATCCATACAAGCATTTTACGTCATGAATTCACTATGTTCTGATTATAAAAG
>NC_050528.1:23784727-23785015 GCF_002922805.2 Oryzias melastigma
TTCAAACGCAATGCATTGTGGTCTATATTCGCCAATGGAGTGAGCCTTGATGCACAGAGGTTTTTGCAAAGACTTCTGGGACATTTCTAGGGCACTTGATTTTAGAAGTGTAGATTTGAACAGCACTACAAAATGCCAAATGCACTATATTTTACTTTTATCCTTTCTCACTTGTTTTTGACTGTACCTGTGCTGTTGCATATTGCAATTTCCCCATTGTGGGACTAATAAAGGTTTTCTTAATCCTAATCTTAATATAGTGAGTAGAGAAGAAATTTGGACACACTC
>NC_050528.1:23785099-23793310 GCF_002922805.2 Oryzias melastigma
GATGTTAAATTCAGATTGATGAAAATGAATAATGAAATGTCACCACAAAAAGACCAGCTTAACAAATGATTTGGAAACCTTCCAAAAAGAACTTTCTTGCTTTTTTAATTCATTGTTTTTCCTCAGAGGTAATGTACCCTGAAAAACTATTAAGCTTCAGGATAATCTCCGAGACTTAAGTGTATGCAACTATTGCAATTTATCTTATCAACAAATAGCAGTTGTGCTAATTTGACATGAGTGGCTGAGGTATAATAGTTTACTTTATATAATCAGGTAACAATGGAGAAACAGAATTGGAAAACAGAAGCTTGCACGTCTGTGACTGGTGATAAAGTGTAAATACTTTGCCTGGAATGGTGCTTGGCAAAAGAGGAAATGATAAAGTTGAAACTGCAAAGTGCTAAAGTGGGGAGGGGAAGAAGGAGACTTGTTACTTCCTGTCTGAAAACATCTGTTGATGTGCATGTAGTCTGCTCGGCATGTGGGCGGAACCACACTGAAGTCAGGTAAGAAAACAAAGCAAATGCCATGTCAGAGTATCACAGAGGCAACTTCAAACAAAACCAGAATACAAACACAGATAGGAGACTATTTAAAATGAGCAGAATTTACAACAATCCTTTTCTGCTTTTATATTCACAACAATGAGCCTCAGAGGAACGCTAAAATGCCGCAAGTTGATGATGAAAAACATCATTTGGTTGCTCGGCGGACAGGCAGGACTTTGCAGAGGCCTTGATCTCTCCAGAGGGGCTGCAGTACCACAGATCAGAACGATGACGAAGACGCTTCTGCTTTTTTCATCATCTGCCATATTAGACATTCCATTTAATGACACCAGTTTTGACTCATCACATGTTTCTGTCTGTTTCTTGGTATCCAGAGTGTGTTAACTGCTCAATTATTGAGTGTGGTGTAAATAAAAAATAAGATGTATGAACATGTTTTTACTGGAATAAATATACATGCGGATAGGAATAGAGAAATAAGAAACAGAATTGGCGAAAATTGTAAAAATGACAAGAATATCCTTTCCCAGCCTGATGCTTCTCGACACATGGCCCTGATGGTTTATGCCTCAGTCACAACTGCCCTTAAGAGAGAATACGGCCGTCTGTGGGCAAAAAAATGACAAATTCTGCAAAGGGAAAACAAAAGCCCCACACAAAGTTTTATGATTAAAGACCAAAAAGGAAAGATGATCAATTTTTTCAGTTCAGAAACATAAGATGGGCAGTAATTGTGGGCTCTGAATTGGTGTACCTGCATTTTCTGTGGTGGCCCTACCTGCGTTTGCCCACATTGGCTTTAGTGGGCACTCAATGAGCTGACTCGCTACACTAGGCAACCGTCCAAGTGGACAGCATGGTGAGCTCCACTGCCCAGGGTCTTGTGGAGCAAGCGAGCGTCACCACCCAGTGAACAAGAGTGTATTCAGACTGGGGGAGTCCATTGGTTTGGACCAAGTCGGATTAATTTGGTCTGGACGAGTCCTGAACCTTGCCTTTGGTCTGTATTCAGAATGCTGTCAATCTGACATTTTGACTCCAAACCAAAACTTGTAAATAAAACCACATGACTAAAGATCTTTTCAGTCATTGGCCAGAAAGTATGAAGGTGGGGAAAAACAACAAGTGAAAGAATAATGGAAGTCCTGCGCTTTTCAATCCTTGTCAGGAATGTTCACTGTATTAAGGTCAGATTCAACACTTTTACTGCTATATTGTACGATGCAGCCATTATGCAAGGCTTTGGCTATGAAGATACTCTGAATAGTGTTCATGCAGTGGCGGGCCGTGCATTTCACACCTAGGCCTTCAGTAGTGCTCCATCTGAATCAACCCAACCCTCAATAACTATTTTATGGCAATAAAACTTCTACTGCAGGTACAGCTGCCACACACACACCAAAAGCATAAAAAATAACCTGATAAAATTGCAATAATATTTAGGTATATAGCAAAATTTTACTCACCAAAAATCCGGATTATTTGTACACAAAATCCATCCTTTCTATCCTCAAGAAGATTTCAATCACTCTGTCGTGCAGATTATCCGTGCGTTTTAGTTCCATCAAGAAGTCCTTTTCTATCGCCATGGAAGCTAATGCTGAAAGTCGAGCCTGCCCTGACGTATTTCTGGCATAAGTTTTA
Source organism: Oryzias melastigma (assembly GCF_002922805.2). NCBI lineage: Eukaryota > Metazoa > Chordata > Actinopteri > Beloniformes > Adrianichthyidae > Oryzias > Oryzias melastigma. The sequence continues at coordinate 23,787,256 of NC_050528.1, forward strand.
ATTCGCTTCAGGGCTGAGAATGTCCGTTCAACAGAAGCAGTGGACACGGGGCTTGCTAGCTTCGGAGTTGCCCGACCCCGCTTAACAATGTCCAGCTTTTCTTGAAAAGTCCGTCTTGAAAACGGCTTTGACAGTAAGTCTGCAACCAAATCCATTTCTTCTCCTCCTTCAGCCATTGTGGATTGACAAACCAGCTATTAAATTCGATATATTTGCCTGTGCAGGTCGCTACAGATTCAGTTTACCAGCTCTGCCTAGTACACTCTCCGATTATCCAATCACAGCGCGTGAAAATCCTGACGTTTCCGTGGGCCTGCTAGCTGGCCTATCACGTGGTCTCCTCCAGATCTGATTGGTTGAAGCAACAGTTTGGTGGACCATTATTTTATGCTACAGGGCCCGCAAAACTGATTGTGAAGGCCTTCAGGCAGATTTCTTTGACCCTAGCAACAAATGGTGCTGCAATGTGATTGGTTAATGCTTAAATAGGAAAATACACGTCTGGAAGCAGCGCAACCAGGGAGACAGCAATGAAAGGACGAAGACAGAGCATTTGGAATTATAGAATACGTATTCACGGAAATAAATAATAATTAATATCAGTCTGTGATTCAGATATTTTTAGGCCAGCAGAGAAGGCCTTGCAGGCCCTGACGGCCCGCCACTGTGTTCATGATATACAGATTGTCGGGAAAACAGTGTGGGAAGTTTTTTGTAATGAACCAGCATTTACCCCGCCACGTTTCAATGAGTTGCAGTTGCATCACTGCTCCATGCATCCTGTAATGCCAACGGTAGCCATTTTGATCTAGTTGTTCCACTCCGAGTACGAAGTCTATTCAGACTGAGGAACCTCAGAGTGAACCAGAGCTTAGTCTGATTTGAAACCAACCACCTCAAAAGATGGGTCAAAGAACAGTTTCTGGATCCAGAACATGGGACCACTTGGGTGTATTCTGACTGAAAATTGTATTCTGATTATTGGGAGAAACAAACTCTGGTTCACTTTAGGCGAACTGAATGTGTCCAGTCTGAATACTCTTTAAGCCTTTATATGTGGTGCCAACACTCACTGTTAGTGCAGAAAGCAATATGCCAATTAAGGAAGGTGAACTTTAGAAGCCCACAACAGTTCATGGTTTTGATGACGTTCTGGATCAGGAATAGGCAACTCCTGGCCTCGAGGGCCACATTCCTGCATGTTTTCCAACATACTCTGCTCTGGCATGTTCTATTTGGCTGGCCACACCTGAACCAGGTAATCAGTCATGAGTAGGGCTTGGATATCTGGAAATGGGCTGGAGTTGCCTATCCCTGTTCTACATCTTGCAAGCATTTATCTTTTTTTATTTTTTTATTTTGTTTTTTACATTTTTTGGACTGTTTTACATTCACAATCTCAATGGTAGAACAGAAGTGAATACACTAACAAAAATGGACAACATAGTTGCACACTTCATTTTTTTTTTTAACTATCAAGCGCTCCAGACATGCGTTAAATATTAGATGTAAATCAATCCCTCTGCTAATCACCAACCACTCCTACCCATGCTAATATGGAATATTAATAACCTCCATAAGTGCTGACCTTATTTAAATTTGGCACCGAAGAAACGCTCAACTGTGCTGGAAGTTGAGTTCGATGTCCAGCTGTGGTGCTTTTTTTTTAAAGTTAAGTCTGCACTTTAGCAGATGGCTTTGCTGGACTAACAACTCCTGCAGCAGGTTGTCTCCTTGTGTGGCAAAAGCACAAAATGCCACAAATTAGAGCTAACCTGATGAGCCTACTTTGTCTCTCGAGCTTAATTAGTTTCACACATCGAAAGTCCTTGTAAGGTTTGGTGACTCTCGAGTGGGATCCCACTTGGCAACTGACATGTTTGGGCAAATTTGTAACCTCGTTAAAAATGCAACCAATCCCACTGACACATGTTATAATTTAAGTGGGCTGGCACTTCCAGAAATCTCATCTAAAAGATGAGCAGTGGATGTTAGAGTTCTTGTATTTTAATGAAAAAGAGATTTATGTCTCTCTCAAAACAAATCTCTATTGCTATAGTCCAGATACAAACGCTAATGGCAAATACTAGTCTTTTACGGTTAAAAGCTTTCCATACAGTAAAACAACTTGACAAATCGTAGAGATGTTTTTTCTTAAATTTAACTGGGATGTCTCTGAGCTAAAAATGGATGTAAACCTAGACCACGAGGTCTGATGGTAAAGTGTCAAGCCAGAGATGTTCAGTAGTCCTTTTTTTCGCCAAGTCCAGTCAAGTCTGATGTATTTGCATGTATGTTTAAATCAAGCCTCAAGTCTTTGATGAAAAATCTAAATTCAAGTCAAGCCTCAATTCTTAAAAATTATGCTAAACTGAGTGGATATTGGTCTGTTCAAAGAGGCCGTGTAAATGGACCGTCCAACAAAACCCAAGGAGGATAAGTGGCAATACTCACCTTGAGATGGACCATGCCCTGCCCAATTTCCAGATAAAGGGGGCACAAACTCCCTAAACCTACCCAAACACTACCCTAACCCTTACTCCCTAACCCTAACCTAAGTTTGAAGTTTGGGACCCCAAGTCTGAGGCCCCTGAACTAAAATTTGAATTCTAAAAGGGGAATCTCAAGTTGAGTCCACAGTTTTTCATCATTTAAGTGTGACTCAAGTCCTAATATTAAGTCCCATTCTCTGCCTTTGCCTCCAGACCAAGCCCCCTACTCTGCAAAAGAACCGACCAAGAGCAAAAGATAATTTTCAGTAACTTTGAAAAAGTGTTTAAAGAACCATTGACTGTCTCAAGATGGAAGACCAGGTGGTTCCAGCTGAAAACTACAGCTTTAATAGGTATAAAACATACTAATTAGACCATGCAGATGTTTACAAAGTCGCTTCAAGACTAGATTATTAATTATGCAATCATCTGATAATGATTAAAGAGATTAACCCAGAGGACATGATTCCAGGAAAGAACCTTTCTGCAAGGTTTTGTACCAGCTTAAAAAAAAAGAAGCTTATTGTCAATATTCTTAAAAAAAAAAAAAAACAAACCTCTTTTCAGTTTATGGTAACTGTGTGACTTCTTATTTCTCAACAACCGCCACCGAAAGCCTTGCCCAATGACCATAACCAGAATTTCAGGTGATGTAAATGACGAGAAACTTCAAATCGCACCTCACCTTTTCCCGTCCCTGTCTTTAAAGAAAGAAGGAAAGAGGATGTTACATCAGGAAATGCCTGAAGCAGGTTCAGTGTCTTGCAAATCTGTTCCAGAACAGGTGGATGAGAGAATACTTGTGTCTAAGTGCTTAAACTCTAACGGAAATGTTGCAGTTGGAGACATCGCATTCCTATTGGATCACACCACTCCTTAAGGATTCTGGATTCAGGTGAGGATTACCAACCCTGGGAAAGACTGTCTTCTTCAAGCTGTACGGTTGAAGGCAGCTGCAGAGTGAATTCACTCCGTTTTTGGCAATGGTTTAACACTAATGTGTATTCACGTTTGAATTCCTTTTTGCACTTTAGACAGAATTACCAATCCAGGACTGGTTTGAATTTAGGCGTCAGAAGTCACTGAGCATTTTGAAAATGACACCTTTGACATTTTTTTTTTTACATAATTTTTGTTCGCCAATGCCCTCAGTTGATGTCCAAAATTTTACATTTTTTCCATCCATCCATCCATCCATCTTCTTGACCGCTTCGTCCCTTTCGGGGTTGCGGGGGTACCAGAGCCTATCCCAGCTACTGATGGGCGAAGGCGGGGTACACCCTGGACAGGTCGCCAGTCTGTCTCAGGGCCTCAATCACACACACATATACTCTCACATACACACCTAGGGGCAATTTAGAGTCACCAATTAACCTATGAAGCATGTTTTTGGACAGTGGGAGGAAGCCGGAGTCCCCAGTGAAAACCCACACATGCACGGGGAGAACATGCAAACTCCACACAGAAAGGTCCCAGCCGGGATTCGAACCGGGGCCTTCTCGCTGTGAGGCAAGAGCGCTAACCACTGCGCCACCGTGCAGCCCACATTTTTTTCCTGTATTCATAAATATAGACAAACTAGAAGTCCAATAGAGGTCAAGATACCTTCATTGAGGAGGAAAGTTCACAGGATTATTATAGAAGGTTGAACTGATAGCAGAGCTGGGCAGTCACAATGATTCCAATGATTGAATCTGTTCCAGTGCAAAACAAAAGAGGCCTATCAAAGAACCTTGAGGGACTCCAGATAACTGAAAAACCAAATCCAACAGTAATATGTCAACATAGATCCTAAGATTAAATAAATAATTGTTTTGAAAGTACTATGGAAAAGGTAAAAACGACAAAAACAACTGAGGAAAAGTTATAAGCCTCACTGCAGATGTATAACAATATCTTTAAACATCCATCCATCCTCTTCTGCTCAACCGGGACTGGGGGCAGCAGTCTAAGCAAAGATCGCAGACTTCCCTCTCCCCGACCACCTCCTCCAGCTCCACTGGTGGAACCCCGAGGCGTTCCCAGGCAAGCCAAAAGACATAGTCTCTCCGCCCAGTGAGACATGCCCAGGACACCTCTCCAGGGAGGCGTCTGGACCAGATGCCCAAGCTACCCCAACTGGCTCCTCGCAATATGGAGGAGAAGCGGCTCTACTCCGAGCTTTCTCTGGGTGACCAAGGTTCTCACTTTATCTCTAAGGGAACGCCCCGCCACCTGCCGGAGGATGCTCATTTCGGCCGTCTGTATTCTGGGCCTCATTCTTTGGGTCATGACCATAGTTGAGTAATGGAACCCAGATCAAGTGGTAAATTGAAAGTTTTGCTATCTAGTTCAGCTCTCTTTTCACTTTTCACCACAGCGGACCAGTACAGCAACAGCACAACGGCGGACGCCGCTCTAATCCGCCTGTCGATCTCACGCTCCGATCTTCCTTCACTCGTGAACAAGATCCCAAGATATTTCAACTCCTCCACCTGAGACAAGAGCACTCCACCCACCAAGAGAGGGCAAACTACCCTATCTTTAAACAGTAACAGTAAATTTGATGTTCTTACACATTGTTGCATGGGACCTTTTTTGTTTTATCCTTTTAAATGTAAATCTGTGATTGGTTGAATTTTCCAAAGATGTGCCCCAATAACACAAATTCCTAGCAGGGTTAATGATAGTAACATTGGTACTATTTAACATGGGACTTGAAATAAAAATTACTGACAAACAGCTGGCTGAAGCGCTGAAAGTAACTGTTGGTATTAAGGCCCACATCTGCAGAAGCATACGTTGTTGTGATCATGCCCGGCATCTCCCTCATTAGACTTTACAAGAACACTGAAAGCTTCCTGTAAATGAGCTCCAGTCACAGCTGAAAAGTGTGAGAAGCACAAAGCGAGCATGCGGCTCAGCTAAACAGGTGACATCACTTCCTTGTTGGTGAGTCACACAGGTGCTCCACAGCAGATTCATTCCGGTTAAAATCGCCGGCTCAGAGGAACAAGTGAACGGGGGATGTACAAAACTATCAAGTGGTCGTATCTATGGGGATTTCAAATGGAGCTTTAAACCAAACAAGAATTGATTCATGTATCAATTACATATTATTAGCATCAAACTCTTTTTGCTCTGACAATAATTCATTTGAGCGCATTTTTTTTTGTAACAAACACAAATTTCACAAATTTTAAACCAAATTTAGTCAGGTTTTATTTTGAAAGCAAATATGTTACATTTGTTCATATGAGCTCCCAGCTGTGCATCACAAGCCACTGTGTTTAATCTGATTCTTCAGTACTTAGTCTCACTTACGCTAAGAAGGCTTAATGCTGCCCCCCCATGATAGATTTAGGTATTCACGATTCAGAAGAAGTTTTTTCACCCCCAATTCCGTTCACACTCACAGATATCTCATAGAAGATACATATTCAATGAATTAAAGTTTGTAGAAGATGCTTCTGATTTGTGTAATTTCGCTTTAAATTATTAAATGTTTTCTTTTAAAAGTTTTTACGAATCAGCAACTTTAATTTATTGATTCTTCATTCTCTGTAAACATTTTTGCAGTCGTT
>NC_050528.1:23793447-23813118 GCF_002922805.2 Oryzias melastigma
ATTATTTAATGTTTTCTTTTAAAAGTTTTTACGAATCAGCAACTTTAATTTATTGATTCTTCATTCTCTATAAACATTTTTGCAGTCGTTTTAAACTTAGACTTTGAGTAGGAGCCATTCAAATGTGGTGCACATTTTGTGATGGATAAATACAGGAAAATAACTGATAGAATTGTCGCAAAACTGGTGTGTTCTAAATATAATATTAAAGGGGAGTCCGTGGTGTTTTGCAGCTATATTAACAGTGTATGAGTAACGGTAGAGTCAGTCGACGCATATTATGCAAAGTGGAATTGGTACATGGGAACAAACTGTCCTAATAAATCACCTTTTTTGTGAAAGATTTCTGATTTTGTCAATTAATAGCTCATCTCCATTTGCCTTAAATGTTTATAGATTTTGGTTTGCCTGATGTTCAAACAAAACCATAAGCATACAAACCAAAGGAAGATGACTCATGCACATCCCTTTCTTCTTTTTTTCATATTTTTGGGGGGAATAAACCTACTTCTGAAATCTTAGCCACACTTTTAAGATTCATAAGGAGGAGGACGGGAGGGGTGGTGGGTTTAAATCCCAAAGGTGGCAAAAGGTAAATGCATAAAACGTGTCCATGCAACTCTGATTTGGCTTACGACACAATTGCTTCAAGGTGTTTATGTGTTCTTTCTGGCTTAGTGACCCTGAAATGCAGCCTATGGGGAACATTCCCAAAAGTCCTGAAGTTGGGCTTTTTTTTCAAAACTTTTTTTAAACAACTAAATGAAAGGAGACTCTAAGCTGATAGAAAAGAGGAGAAATGATGGGATTATACTTGATATCTTCTGACATCAAATTAAGGATCCAAATGGAACCTGCAATGGTCATTTAATCACAAATGAATCGTGTGTTTCTCTCTGTATTTCCAGGACTCAGCTGCTGCAATTTGAGACAGCTGGAGAGTCCTCCATCTTTGATCCCTTATGAATTCAGTTTTGACCATCCCCAGTGTGGACACAGGGTGACCAGCTTCCTGGATCTGTGTTCTCTGTGATCTCAAAACCTGTGCTCCTCCAATGTTTAATAGACATCAGACCATCTATAAGTGATACAAACTGCTTAATTTGCTACAGATACATCGCAAAGCCTCTACTTTCCTTTTCGCTGAATTAACGTGCACAAACCATAGCGTACTTTTCATTCTTTTAAACACCCATTTTGATGAAAATCATATTTTTTGGTGTTTTAACATGATCTTGTTGCATTTTCTGATACTAGATGACCCTTTTTAATAAAATGAACCTCAGAATTGCCTTTTTGAGTTTTCATTAATTCAAATTATATTGAACCAGGAGCAGAAAAAAACAATTCAGTTTGAAATACAGTGTATTTGTGACATTAAAAATAAGCTGGGTGGGTCTCAGGCTCTCCACTCCGCAATGGGAAGTGGAGGCGGGGTCGCTTTACTGAAGGTCCCGCCCACAACTCAGAGGCAAATTTCTGCCACTCTGCAGAAACTATGTTCCAGAAAACGATACATTGAGTTTGGCTGAAAACATTATAATAAATAAATAAATTTAAAAAATCACTGGAAACGCTTTGAAAATAGATCAAAAGATGATTGGAGAGTAAAAATGTAACGATTCTTCGGAAATCAGTAAAAAACAGATTCAAACTCGTCTACATGTTCATCGATGCAGAATATTACAAAATCGATTTGACAGCTGTCCATGCAGGTGTGCGTGTGTGTTTCTGGCCACATATTCAAGCGGACACTTTCAATGAAAATCAATGCAAACGCGCACACACCAGAATTTCTGGCCTACGCGTACCGAGCGCGCATTGCTACGCAAGTTTTTAAGTCGGTTCACGAGCTCCACACACACATCGGGCACGCACTAAATGTTCAACCCAGTTCAAGGTGCTCAGACAGCAGCTGCAGGTGATGCGTTCAAGAACGCGCTCTACGCTGGTTTATAAACATGCGCTCAACAGGTGGGGTCCACAGCGGAGCGCACTCAGACAGGAAGCGGCAGGGAGGAGATTCTTCTTCTATTGTATTTTTACTGTTCGTTAGCACTCTTTCACCACCTACAATAGGGAGAGCCTTGGAGCAAAAAGTCAAAATGGTACGAATCCCCCAAATCTTGCTCCAGGCTTTTTTGTTTTCATGACTGTGTTCCTTTAATGTCTGTCTGGGTGTCATATGTATCCAAACGGGCACAAACCACAATTATTTATTTCTCTTTCATGATCATTTTTGGCACTTCTGTGTTTTGAAGCGGACGCTACCCACGCACCACTCCCAAATTCGGGTCCCTGATTGGTCATTGTACTGTGATTATGCGTAAAAATGTTGAACCGGGTTGAACATTCAGTGTGCGCTCAGTTGAAATCGTAACTTTAAAACTGAATCAAATTGAATCGAGGCCTGACTGAATGATTACATCCCTATTGGAGACTGTCTTAACTATAGTTTGCATCTGTCACATTTTTTGGAAGGGAGTAGAAATGGTTTATCTCAAGCAAACCAAGCAAGAATAATGCATAAACAAGACAACCAACAAAGGTTTATATCCTCCAAATGAAGCTACCAGTGCTGTGCTTCTAAGGTGGTTCTATACAACGCTGTGCTCAAGCTGCAGCAAAAACATTTAGTTTTCTTCCACAAATAGGAAGGAGAATCAAGAGAATCTGTTTGATTTATGCCATAAAAGACCACATGTGAACTCTGCAAAATACTTTGAGGTGAAATCTGTTTGTTTTCTGTCCATTAATTGTATAGTCGCTGCACTTCTAGGTCAGCAAAACCTTCCCACGTAAGCTGCGTATAACAACTGTAAACTCTTTGAACACCTTTATTTTAAACATTGTTAGAGCACATAAAATATACCTTTTACTATATAAAGTGAATAAGCTGAAAATAATTCTGTGGAGTTTCCTTGCTTGTCAAAAGTCTGTAATTTTAAGTTTAGAAAGAGAAACTGCAAAAAAAGAAAAAAAAAATTGGGATAAACAGTATTGGGAGCTCAAACGGATCCGCCTACAGCTGCAAAATACAAACTCCGTCCCTGTTGTTTGTCATATTTATCTTTTCATTCTTCCCCATTAAAATAGATCAGGTTATAAATTTTGCATAAAGACTTTCTCCTTCTCACATTTTAAATGGGAATTCAATTCAAGTCAGAATCCACTGCACTGTGAAGCAATGAATATTAAATCTGTTTTGATATGTATAATTTTTAATGTGATTTTATGTTTCGGGTTTTATGCACTTCAAGTTGGCTTTCTTCTTTAAAATATTCTCGGGATGAGCCATGCCACATGAGGAATTCTTTGTGCATTACACTAGTCCTTTGTGCAGACACCCTGAGTGATGTGCTTGTAAAGAGGCCTGGACAGAGTTCTTTATCATACTTCTATGAGACTTTCAGAGTCTCCAGTAATCAGGTCCACATGCCAATAGTGATGGATTCCTCTCTGCAGCTACCCCGCAGGCAACACACACATAACAATCTGAATTTACATGCCCAAGTCTCTCTTTGATCAATAAAAATTTACTCTTCAGGAGTGACTGGAACCGCAAGCCTGTCTTTAATTATCAGATCAAACTTTTATCCTCATAAAGAAGAGAATGCACAAACAGGGTGACCTCGTTTTTGTGGCTTCTTTGTTGTCATTGAAATAAAACAACAGTGAGTCCAGTGATTTATAAAGCACCTTTCAGGAATTTGTTTTTTGAAACTTAAAACACTCATACTATATATATATATATATATATATATATATATAGACTGTGCATAAGTGTAGTGGTTTAATACAAATACGCTGGATCTTGTACAGACAAATTAAAGGACATCATGAAAAATAGAAATCACTACTATCAGGGTGGAGCAGAAAGGTGGCTGATCTCTGATCGGAAGATTTCAGGTTCAATTCCCGCCTTGCCCGCTCATGTGTCAAAATGTCCTTGGGCAAGACACTGAATCCCAATAAGCCTCTGGTGGAAGGTTGGTGCCAGTGTTTGGCAGCATCCAATAAGCGATGTTTCATGATATCCATCTTTTGCCATTTCTAATTGTGTTTCGTTGACATTTCATTTTGGAAATTACTTTTGTTTTCTGAAATACTTTTGTTGTTTTTTACATTTTGGTTTCTCGATTTTTCGTTTATCTGAAATATAATGCTGTTTTATCAATATTTGTTTTGCTTTTTTAATTGTTCTCATGACTTTTTAAATGTCTTTGTGTCAAATGATTTGTTGACGTTGTTTGTACTTAAGGGCCGCCATATTTTCGAAGCAACAATATTCAATGGAATGTTTTTGTTAAAAGTACAAATGAGCTTATTATTTTTGCTAGCTAGTTAGCATGTTAGTGCATAGTCACACGTAGCCAGACTGATAGTAGAAACACTATTTGTTCCCTGCTTTCCCTCAAACACTCTAGATCAGGGGTCACCAACTCTGTTCCTCGAGGGCTATACCGCCCTGCTCGTTTTCCAGCTAACTCTGCCTCAGTAATTTCTGCTCACCTGGATCGGGTGTGTTCAGCCAATCAGAAACAAGGATGATTCAATCTAGCTAATCAGCATCTACTGAAGCAGGGCTAGCTGTGAAAGAGGCAGGGCGGTAGCCCTGGAGGAATAGGGGTGGTGACCCTGCTCTAGATAATAGAACACTACAGGTTTTTATCAGCTTGTCTTTATTCCAACTAAAGCAAAATCTGACTGCTCCATCAGTCTTTTTCTTCAAAAGTGCTTTACTGAACTGATGCATCAGTTGAGTGAATTCAAACAGCCCGTTTATCCATCAATCCATCTTCTTAACCTGTTTTATCCCTTTTGAGGTCACGGAGCTGCTGAAGCCTAACCCAGCTACTGTTGGGTGAAGGTGGGGTACACTCTGGACAAGTTGCCAGTGTGTTGCAGGGCCACACATTCATAGGCACACCTAGAGGAAAATTAGAGTCATCAATCAACCCATGGAGCATGTTTTTATGCTGTGGGAGGAAGCTGCAGTGCCTGGAGAAAACCCACACATGCATGGGGAGAACATGCAAACTCCACACAGGAAGGTCCCAGATGGGATTTGAACTGAGAACTTTTGAGCTGCCAAATTCAAACAGCTAAAAAAGTAAAACATGTTTTGTAAAATTTCCTGTGTATTTATAAAATGTTGATTTATTCACTACAGTTACGGATGTGTAGATGCTGCTTTAAAGTAAATAGAGTTCATGTTTTGTTTCTTCTATTTTAGGGACATAACTCATAAGGATGAAGCATATGGCATGCTTCAGTAATTTGTGATCGTTTTGATGAATTTCTGAAAAGCATTTGTGTTTGTACAACCCAGGTTTGATGGGGAGGTGGTGGGGAGTGGAGCTGTTCCAGCCTTGACAGCTGTTGGAGAACACCTGTACACTGCAGGACTGCTAAAACTTTACCATCAATATCGCAATGCAGTATTTCAGATGGAGCCTCTCTGCAAATCAATGACAAGAAACATAATAAATGCTTGACTGCATATTAAAAAACAACTCTAATACACTGGCTGAATGTGAACAATAATTCTGCTATAATTTGGATTAAAAAAAACAAAAACAAATAAATCACGTTTACTACTTTCCATCATTCCTGAAATAATAAGTTTTGTCCCCTTTAAGCAAATAATAAAATACCCCTAAGCACTCTTGCTTTTCATTGAATCTGTGACTTCTGTCAGCCATGAAAGAGTGCATCCAGTTTGTACTTCTTGCCAAGAAGCATAAAAGTTTCTTTGATGCAGTTGCCTCTGCCCTCTACAGGGAGATCTGACGCCTCGGCTAGCTGCAGGCCATCCGTCCTGGAGCTGTTTTGTAGCAGCAAATGCTTATTCATCATCTGCTTCAAGCCTGTTTGATTAAGAAGCTTCTTCGTTGAGTCCTTAGGCAAAAAGGTCAGTGGACCTGCTCAGTGAGCAGCACTGAGACCTCATAGTCACCTCTGAAATGTATCTGGCCAACTGACAGAGCAAGCAAAAAATTCTAGCAATTTTTGAAATAGCCAAAGATTTTATTTAACCTAATTTCAAAGTAGTTGTACCTTCCCTGAGTCAAATCTGTTGTTAGATTTTATCCATTTATTTGCTGTTAGGAGTGACAGAACATACACTAACTGGCCACTTTATTAGGCAGTTTTCCAACAGGTCGTTAACACACATTTCTTATCAGCCAATCACTTTGCAGCGACTCAATGCATTTTGATGTGGTTAAGATGATCTGCTGCAGTGCTGCCACAAACGATTATTTTAATAGTCGACTAATCCCTGATTATTTTTTCCGCAAACTGGATGTAAAGCACACATCTTAACCATCATTAGCTTAAAACTAACTAAAAACTAGATATAGCATTACCTGCAATAATATTAGTGTGAATGCTGTAAGCTGAATTTGGGCGATGAAGATCCATCCATTTTCTTGACCGCTGTGTCCCCTTCGGGGTCACGGGGGTGCCGGAGCCTATCCCGGCTACTGAAGGGCGAAGGCGGGGTACACCCTGGACAGGTCGCCAGTCTGTCTCAGGGCCTCAATCACACACCCATTCACTCTCACATCCACACCTAGGGGCAATTTAGAGTCACCAATGAACCTATGAAGCATGTTCTTGGACGGTGGGAGGAAGCCGGAGTCCCCGGTGAAAACCCATGCATGCACGGGGAGAACATGCAAACTCCACACAGAAAGGTCCCAGCCGGGATTCGAACCGGGGCCTTCTCGCTGTGAGGCGAGAGCGCTAACCACCTGCGCCACCGTGCAGCCCGGCGATGAAGATGCTAGTGCTAATAGCTGAAGATGCTGAAATTGATAGCTGAAATCACTGAAGCTGATAGCCAGCTAAAATATTAGTTAAATGCCAAATTAGTCTAAAAACTGAAAAAAACCTAAGTTAGCCAAAACAGCTAGCATGCAGCTGAAATATTAGCTAAACTCCAGAATAGCCTTAACAACAAAAAAAGCCTAAATTAGCCAAAATAGCTAGGATGCAGCTGAAATATTAGTTAATAGCTAATAATTAGCTAAAAAAATCTTATTGAATGCCAAAATGTTAAGGCAGAGATTTTTGTGACCGTGTTATGGTTTCAACAGAACCCCTCACTTTCCACTTCTTAATCAGAGTTTGAACACAACTGACTGAAATTCTCAATTCCTTGCATATCTTCTTTTATACCTTTCCTGTTTTGAACAGTTGAGTTACCTTTTCCCGTAGATCTTTTGACAGCTCTCCCTATATGACTCAGAACCAAGAAATGTCAGTGCAGCACTGGATGAAGGATGGTCTGTTGGTAGCCCAGAAACTCCAAGACCTTTTGTTCGAGTAACACCTCTAGGTGGTGCTACTGTGATATATCTTCAAATGGAAGTATCCTAGGGCAGGGGTGTCCGAAGTCAGGCCTCGAGGGCCGGCCTCCTGCTGGTTTTCCAGAAACCCTGCTGTTCATTATCTGGATCAGGTGTGTTTGGCCAATAAGGAGCTTCAATGGCGGGTTGGTTGGAAAACATGTAGGACACCGGCCCTCGAGGCCTGACTTTGGACACTCCTGACCTAGGTCTAGGTTCAATGACTTACTGTCATAAACTCTACTATTTAGCTGTGAATGTTTCACCCCAAATAAGTTACAGTAAAACGATTAAAAGCTATACCAGAATTATTTCTGACAATGACGTGATGAAATATAACCTCTAAAAACTGTGCCGATTGAAAGTAATTTTCTCATATATAAATATCACAACAAAACTGAAAAACAAATGGTCACTGACAGGAAAAAGGTGTTCAACTAAAACTGAGATCTCAGAATAAAATTATATATTTTTTTTAGGCACCTGTCCAACCCTTTTTAATATTTTCTTTAGAATAAAATAAATACCTTGAGTATTTAAACTTTTGAACAGGGGTATTTGAGAAGTTTATGTTGTGACAATAAATGGCTTTGCCCGACCACTAACTATGAGTAGAAAAAAAGTTTTTTGTTCTTCTTTTTTGATCTTCTATGAAAAATCACCAATAAATTATATTTTTTTCCAGGGTAATTAAACTTATGAGCACAACTGTATTTTCTGTGTACACAGATATACTCAAGTGAACTTTTTTTTTCACCCATACTTACCATCACTACTCAAGAATGTACTTATGATGCAGCATTGTATTTTTCACTATAAAACTAATATTTTTTTTACATTTCATGGGTTTTTAGGCAAATCTGTATAAGAATAATATAACTAACCTGTTCTACATTCATAGAATGAAAAGCTTTTCTTTTGTAATTCAGCTTCTAAAACATATCTGAGATTAAATTTGTTTTTCAGAAAATCATGTGATGTTATTTTTATAAGTAAATGAAAATACAATTAACTAGTAAGCAAATTAACCAAAGTAAAAGCAGAAGAAGAAGAAATATGATGGTGTTTTAAAATTAATGAAATAACAAAAATAGCCAAATTCTTTTGAAATCTTTCTAAAATTGAACAGAACCAAAGTGTTTTGCAGCTCATGACTCCTCATTTGTTGCCTGTCATACAGTACAGAGTGACTCACGTTCATCCCACTGTGTGCTGCTGTCACATCCATAATTGCATAGTTATTATCATCCATCCATCCGCTCATTTTCAAGCAGCTTCATGTTTTTCAGGGTTGTCGGGAGGGGGGCACAGCCTTTAGTTTTGGAGAAATCGGTTAAGTCCCCTTTCGGTGGAGCATTATATTTTTATTTTGAATAATTGTCATAAATCCCTAAAAAATGTGATTTTTTTCCCCTCCTTTTTTTGCTCTTTGCTCATTATCCTTTCATCTCCAGCAGTTTGATTTTCTAAGAGTTCACATTTCTTGCTTTTGCCTTGTATGAGACATTTCTAATTACAGTGGCTGTGGCTGATGGACTGTGAAACATACTGAACCAATTAACAGTGTACTACAAATAGACTGTTATCTGTGAAATCCCTCCGCCCAGAAAGGAATGATGAGTGGAGCATAATTATCATGCAGGGACAGCGGGGTCACTGAAATAGCCAGTGGTCAGTGTTTTTTTTTTTTTTTTTTTTTTTTAAGTTTGATTTAAAGTTTCCTTCTGAATGTTTGATTCCAATGGAGGCGTAACATGTTATTATGATATTTTTGCCTTTGTTTCTATAAACTATTAAGATAATATGACTCATGTTGTTTGTCATAAATAATAAAAAAACAAAACGTGAATTTTGCAAATTGACAGCTGCCTTAATTTGCTAGACAACTAACTTTTTATTATTTTCCAACGTATTAAGTGTCTTTCATTTTTGGTCTTTTTTTTGGTCAACTTATAAAAACATCTACACCAGACGTGTTTGCCATGAGACTGGGAGGTCATGGGTTCAAATCCATGGCTGGTTCATACAAGGATTGCAAAAAAAAAAAAAATTGGCATTTGTTGCATTTGTTTTTCTTCCTGAGTCCCGTCTGTTTGAGTCATCACCAAGGGTCCTCAGCAAGTCTGTGAAGGTTTCAAAGCGGCCAAAACCCCATGTGGGCGGCAGGTCCACACAGCTCTCCTATATTTGGACATTTTTCTCATACATCCTCCCAGCAGGGAGCAGGAGAAGCCGGGGACCCATGAGCTGCTTTGCAATCTGTTTGGCTTTGGCGTCAATGTCAATCAAGCTAACAGTCTAACTGGAAGACAGTCTGTTTTTGAAGATGTGATAGATTGGGGCTCTGCTTTAGCAGTTTCTTTATAAGTTAGAAAGATTTATGTAAAGTTGCCTCAGCCATGTCTTTTGCATAAACATTTATCTTTACAGCTTTCCTACTATAGACCCATATAGCACAACTATAGCAATAACATGTTAGGTGGTGTGGAACCCAAAATCCAAGGGAAGAATCCTCACAGTACCCCTCCACAAAAGGGCAGACCCCAGATGCCCAAACACAGTACAACACCAAGCAGGACACAGGTTTGGTGGCAAAAACGTAAACATTTAAAAAGTAAACTTACCATGACTGATATCATTAAGAACCAAAAAGGTGACAAAGCCGGTGACCTGAAATCAATGAGTACACACTGAGGGCATTTAACTAAATGAAGACAGCTGTCAAGTGAGAATGACAGACAACAGAACATGACAAGAAGTGTAGAATTCTCACAAACCCACTCTTCAGGTTTAAGACATAGGACAGATTGAAAGATTCTAGTAAGTAATTTGTAGATGAAAGCAATGAGACTCCTCCCAAGGGAGGATGAGAGGACTACAGGAGTTCAGACCTGCTGAGTGCTTCACAGAGAAAAACCTACCATTTTGTGCTTATCTTTTATTGTTATTTCTGTTAATCTTGTGTGTTTCATGAATTTTAATTATGTTTCTAAATGTTTTTTATGCCAAGCACCTTGTGTAATATAGAATTTTGATAAAAGGTGCTTTCTAAATGGATTAATTGATGAAAACTCTTCACAAACTTTATAGAAGGGCTGTAGACCTGCTTTTTAAATATCCATAGCAACCAGCATGGAGTCAGTCAAGAACTTCACATTTCTGGAAATGCAAATAATCAGACAAACCATCAGCTGCTGCTAAAATAAGCCTAATGAGAGGCTGTACTATCAGAGACTTCTGAAGGAGAATCAGAGAAGCTACTTGGGATTTTTTAATCACAAGGATCCTCCTATGCTGATTGGCTGCATGATATTCTGGACGCTTCGCAGCTGACTAACCTGCAGCTGAAAGAGTGACTGACACAGCCTCAAAATCATCCTACTCTCCCTGAAGAGAAGAGCCACGTCACGGGTTCCCATTCAGAGCTACAAAAAAATCCCACAAAACCACAATGTTGGAGATCACAAACTGATTTGCCCATTTCTGTTTTCCCCCGTGAAGGCAAAATATTTAGCATCTGAAAAATGAGTTGTTAAAATTACAGGTGGAGTGATGAAGAGATGATTATTTACTTCATATCGAAGAGCTCATTGTTTTATTGGTTTTATGGCCTGAAGATGAAGGACTACAAATCCAGGAGACCAAACTCAAATAATAAACAAACTCAAAACATGACAAAATCAAGAAATACAAGGAGAACTAAAAAATAATGACAACACAGATGATCTGCCCAAGATAAACTGACAACCAAACACTGACATACACTGAACACGATTACCTTAATTAAAAGCAACTGTGGATAATTAGCAACCTGCAATTAATGTGACTGTGAAACACAAAATCAGACCCAAAAACAAGAAAACAAAACTAAAAATCAATCAACTCATACAAAAGTGCAAAGTTTTTACAATTAGTGCAGTACATAAAACCCCTAAAGTCTTGTTAAAGTAGGCCAATTTAGTTAACTTTTCCTCAAACTTTGACATTAACATGAATTTTTAAAGTTCTAGTGTCTGAAAGAAGATTATTTTGAAACTTTTCAATCCCCCAAAGCAAGAGAAAAGACAAAAAGTCAAAGTGAAGAAAAAAATAAATGACCTAAGATATCATTTTTAGATTCATTAATTCAGAATTTACTTTAAATTAGGAATAAATCCAGATTATTACAAACTATCCAAATTGCAGGCGTTACTGAAGTTACTTCCTCCAATTATTTTTCCACATATCTACATATGAGAAATACCCCAAAATTTCTATTTAAAGACGCATTTTTTCTTTCATTTATATTTGATAAAACTGCTCTTTGGTGTTGTGCTTTTAATGAGTTAAAGTCCGCTGTAAAGAAACCCCACAGCAGCTTACCTTATTATGTTACAGATTCCTTCACTGCTAGCGTTGCCAGCTCACCACACACTCCAGAAACGTATTAGTGTTCGGAATAGCTTGTGCTCTAGTTACCACAACTCATTTGGGTCTCATTAAAAGATTTTTAATGAGTAAAGAAGTAACTTAATGTGCTCCGGTAGTGACCTATGATGATTTAGAACATCATTAGGATCACCCAGCATCAAAGTGTGGGCTGAGGCTGGCTGATTACCAAGAATGTGTACAAAGCTTGGAGATCTAACAAACATCAAGGTAAACGTGGCCTGTTTATGGCAAACGGCTTTGAATAAATTCCACATTAGGTAGAAAATTCGGACTTATGGTGTCTTCCTGTGCAAAAAAAGTAAAGTAAAGTTTCAGCTCCTCCTGATAATATCCTGACAATGTGGCTTATAGCATTTAATGGTGTGACATTTCCCTGGGCGTTTTGAAAATGACCTGTCTTCATTCGTACACAGCCTCAGTGTAGTCAGACAGGAGGGAAGTCACGCAAATCCCATTTTCCTTTGGGACTCCTACAATGGTTTGGAAGGAAAATAATGATGGTACATTTAAGAATAGTGCTGACAAAGGGAAATTTTCCTGGATTCTTTGAAAATTATACCTTTTGCACAACATTATTTTTGTGTCATTTTGAGCAGATTTACTTATTTCCAGAGCACCTCCATCTTTCTATGTTATAAAAAAAATTTTTATTCAAGGCAGGTTGTTGAGAATGAATAAGCTAAGCGATTTTAGGTATATTCTCCTGTAACAGAGTAGATAACACATTTTTCTGGTGCATTTCAAACATGCTACATAAAAAAGTTTGTTTACAGCCCCCCCCCCAAAAAAAAAAAAAAAAAAGAATAACACCTTGATTTGGGAAATCTCATTATTATCAAAAAATCTGTTATGTGTTTTATTCCTTCGTCTGATTTTGGAGAATAATTATATGCTCTGTATGTTACGAACTTGACAATACATATCTTTTAATTTTGAAGAAACACTGAAAGTGTAATTTAAAGACTACAAAATGGTAAATAGCCTATTATGAAGCGCTTTACTACCTTCTGAGAAGGCCTCAAGCACTGTACAGTCAGTCCTAATCATCTACACAAACAAAAATGTTTTTGTTTCTTTTGTAAGAGCTGCTGTTTTGTATTTCAAACTTTTATCTGTTATTTTTTTCTGTTTCTTCATTTTCAATCCTCATTTTACAGTTTAAATTCAGACTTTTTGATCCTTATTTTCTTATTGGGGGCGGGGCTTTGAGCCCATTGGCTAGAAGGATTTGATTGACATGCGATGATGTTATCATCATTTCTTCTCCAGAACAGCTTCTGTTATTAGCGCCGCCTTTATGTGCCATATTTTGGGAGAGTATTTTTCACTAGTGTATGCCACATCAGATGAGGGATAACACAGTTAATTGAATTCATTATTTAATTAATACAGAACTACAACAACACAAACACTAGAACAGAGAGTAGAAACTGTTGGAGCATTTTTTTTTTCGCCCATGTTTCCCCCCCCACCTTAATTATTCATATTTTTGCTTACCAATTTTTGCCTAAAAGAAAAAAAATATATAATGATTTTTTGTCCCGGTGGTATCAGGATGACCCAGACGCAAGACAGGACTAGATGAAGCCAGAGTGAAAGTACTAAAAGATTTTAATTAACAAAAAGTGCCACTTTAGGTGGGGAAAAATCCACAAACATAACAGAATTTAAACCCAGCATCCCATAGAATACAATGTGCTAGACAGGGGTCTGCAACCTTTGGTGCTGAAAGAACAATTTGGTCCACTTTTTTACTGACCAAAACCGAGCAAGAGCCGCAAAGTCACTGTTTAGAAGAATACACTTTATCTATGCTTTTATAGCCATTTATTTATAAAATATGCCTTCAATAAAATTATAATAATTGAATTAATATAATTCTATTTGTATAAACATTTTCACTTATTTTACTTTTGACTACAGACACAAGTTCCCCTACAAAATAAAATGAAGTGTCAAATAAGCTTCTCCTGCTGCAGCAGATTTACTTGAAATAAAAGTAAAATAAAGTCAAATCAAACATTGCCTTTTCCATTTTTAGGACTTGAATGCACTATATCCTTTTTCTCATTTTTACTATTAAATATAAACATGACAACATTGGTGTAGAATCTATTTTTTTAATAAATCTTTATGTGCTTTCATCATAATCAAATAATATAATCTTACCATAATTTTTCTCAGTTTTCTGACATATTGAATTTCTAAATATAAATGACAAATTTGATTAACTAAAATAAAATTAACTATAAATGTTTTTTTGTTAACTGAAATCGTTAACATTTTCTTAACATTTTCTAAAGCCAAAGGGTCACAATGGAGGGATGAGGCTCCGGAGTCTCAGGTTGCAGATCCCTGGGCTAGACCGAAGAACTGAACATAAATTACACTCCAACACTGAGGGCAGAAACAAATCCACAAACATACAGCTTAAACAAATAAATCTAAAGACACGGAGAGCTATCAGAGACAGGGTGGAGCCCTCCAGGAGAAGCTACAGCGAACCTGCACAGAAAAAAACAAAACAGAACTGACAGAAGGGACTAATCAAGAAAACTAGTTGTTCATTAAATATAATTGAAGATGTCTTGACCAATATAAAAAATATTGCTAAAATGCTATATCTACGAATTCAAAAAATAAGATCTGTAAGTTGTGTGTCTCTAGGGCTGCCACGATTAGTCGACTAATCGACGACTAATCGACAATTAAATTAGTCGTATTAGTATCGGATACTAATTTAATACTAATTTAATAGTCGATTAGTCGTTACTTTATATTATATGGAGTCAGAGGGTAGTAAAGTTAAAAGTTATAATAGCATTCTGTTAGCTTTTTTGACATTTATTAAGGATTATTAGGCTGTTTTGGAGTTTAGCTAAAATTTCAGCTACATGCTAGCTATTTTAGCTAATCTAGGATTTGTTCTGTTTTTTAGGCTAATTTGGAGTTTAGCTAATATTTCAGCTACATGTTAGCTATTTTAGCTAATCTAGGATTTGCTCTGTTTTTTAGGCTAATTTGGAGTTTAGCTAATATTTCAGCTACATGTTAGCTATTTTGGCTAATTTGTTTTTTTTCCAGGCTAGTTTGGAGTTTAGCTAATATTTTTAGCTGCATGCTAGCTATTTTGGCTGATTTGATTTTTTTCCCAGTTTTTTTGGCTAGTTTGGAGCTTAGCTAATATTTCAGATGCATGCTAGCTATTTTGGCCAAATTAGGATTTTTTCAGTTTTAAAGCTAATAATGGTTAAGATGTGTGCTTTCCATCCAGTTTGCGCATGACCCAATTAGTCGACTAATCGGAAAAAAAAAAATCGGTGATTAGTCGACTATTAAATTAATCGTTTGTGGCTGCCCTATGTGTGACACAGTTACATTTGAGACGAAGCCTCTAAATAGGGATTTAAAAACACTACCAATAGGTAACTTATTACCCTTCAACAATAAATCAAAAAACAAAACATATTGACCTCATAAAAGTAAATTGCTCCAAAATTGATTCACCTCAGATTAAGTTCTTCATCACAGCATCTTCCCTGTGGTGGAAGAAGTCTGTCTTCTTTGCTAATTAACCCATTTAGATTGTATCAGAGGCAGAGATTGAGCGATACCTTTCCTTCTGTGCTAAAAGTCAGTCTCATTTGTCTTCAGGACACTTGTTCAAGTCAAGGTTAAAACAAACAAAAAAAGAAACATGTGGGAAGTTTGATTTTACAACAAAAGCTGAGAGAGGCTGAAATTCTCATTTCAAACCTTGTAGCATCGTCAGCTAATAATGCTACAAGGTTTGAAATGAGAATTTCAGCAGCAGACGAGGACATAAAGTGATGCACTGTTTTATTGTCTATACAAAGCAAGCTCTATGCAGCTCAGTGTGTAATGTAAAACACAATCTTTTCTACAGAAGTAGGTTTTGCTAAGTCTCTTTGGTTAGATTTAATATGCAAGACATCTGCACTATAGATTCATTTTTCATAACTTTATTATTTAAAAATTTAAGTAAGCTTCAATAAATTAAAACGATTCATCAAGAATTTAAAAAGATATATATTTTTAAGAAAAATAAAAGCATTTCAAGCTTTTGAGTAAAACCTGTAAATACATTTATTTGGGGCATGAAATCTGACTTTTTGACAATTGAGTCAATGGGAAATCACAGTCTCTTGAAATCAGCCCCTAGTGGCAACTTAAAGAACTGCAGCATTTTGTACTTCCTGGTTGGCATCAAAATAATTAACTACTCCTCTTCTACACAACAATTTTGTGTAAATTTGAGCACATTTATTTCATTTTGGGAGAATCAACATTGATAATGCTCTACATTGAATATGAAACATCTAAGCAAAATATAAGCAAATCACTGTTTATCTACAACTGGGAATGACAATTTCTACAAGCAATTTAGGTATAAAGGGAGGTATTATAAGCATGTCCCACTGAGCAGAGGCCCTGTGGAAGTCCCAGGACGCTCTGGATAGACTACTTCTTTTGAATGACTTGGGATCGTCTTGGTATTCCTCCTAGTGGAGCTGGAAGAAGTGGCAGAGGAGAGGAAAGTCTGACTCCGAAACCTGGTTCCAGATGAGCAGAGGAAAATATGTAGATCAATGGAAGTGAAAAATTAAAAAAACACAGTTTTGAGCCCATCAGTTTGATAATCCTTTCCTTTTTGGTTCTTCAGTTAAACGGCCGCCTTAAAGACCCACTCTAAAAAAATTCATGTTTTTGGTGTTTTTGTGCAATTTTCTCATGATGGAGCTCATATATATATAAAAAAGTAAGCTCAAATTTGCATTTCTTAGTATTTCTTTACTTAAATTCTATTAGAAATAGCTTGTAGCAGTGGCAACGGTAGACTTAAGCATCCCCGCTTAACTCCATTCCATTGCATCCACTCACAGACGAGTAGTTCTATCTTTGTTTTCCTCATTCGAGCTGTCATCTGGTGTAAAACTGTCCTGCTGGATAGCTCCACAGTTGCTCACCATTTGTGTTGCACTGGAAATCTTAAATCGCTGGAGAGTGTGCACATAAAGGGATGATGGGAAATGAGGGCAGGCTTACTCTGCGCCAACAGTTCCACCCACAACCCTTCTGATGAACTACTTATTTTCTGCATTAACTGTCCTAGAAACGACAAAAACAGCATAATCGGAATTAAAAACTACTGGGAATGCTTTTATAACAGATCATTATGGGTGGAGTGGGACTTCAGTGTTTTTCTATAAGTTAGAATACACTTTCTCCAAACATCCAAGTCAAATAAATAAGATTTAGCCCTTTTTTTTTTACTGATTTGTCGCCTCAAGCCTTTAGGTTCAAAGATCTTGTGTTTTGTTTCTTCTTTTTGACTGCGTTTCCTTTGACTGTCTTTGAATGCTCCATAAAATACCTCCCTACAAACCTCACACGTAAATGTGGGATTTGTCATTTGCTCACCCCGTTGGATCTCTTGTCATCTCAGAATGGAGGGGTTTGTTCCCAGTGTCATTTATTTACAGAGAGAAAAAAACAAACACTATCACTAAAACAGGAAATCAGGTCAGGCATTCTATACTTCAACCACGTCTGTCTTAAGTATTAATGTGAACCCGCGACAGAGGAACCTTCTTCCTAATATTCAGAGGGATTAGCTGAATGCGACGGAGGGACACACTTCCTTTCCTGCATTCATGCTATAAGAACTAATTAACAGGCAGGAAAAACAGCTGCCAACATCCACGTTGTTCCATTTAAAGACTTCCACAGACCATTCATCCTGAAAATGTCACTTTTTGGAGGAAGAGATTTCAGCTAAGAGAATCAGTCGGTATTTCCAGCTCTGTCAATCACTTGAGTAATGAATAAGTAATTCAGGTGTTTCCTGCTTGAATGAAGAAATAGATCTTCTGCATAGATCTTGGAAGTGACAAACACTTTGTTTGACAAATAAATGATCAGTTTTATTCTAGATCACTAAGGCATTTATTTCCTCACAGCCACATTCTGGATTGTTCCTCAGCGGAATGACCTAAAATATCATTTTCCCCTCTTAATTTGAAAAAGTTTTGACTTTTACGACCAACCTGAATGTTAAGGCTCAGGAGATTGACACAACAAACTTTTATAAGAAACGGAAACCTCGCTCTTTTTCGAGAAAACAATCTGGGAGGGGAGGGGGAAACCTGAATGAGCGACCTATTTTTTTTAGCAACTGACAAACTACTACAGCAAACTGGATCCATATTAGACGGAAATGTGTTTGCCAGTTAGAAAACATTGATTTACCAAAACTGATATGACGGAAAAAAAGCAACACAGCAATGAATGGATTTTATTTTGAAGCATTTTCTGGTCAGGAAAAAAGTAAAAAAGTAAAAAAAGTTTCTGGTAGGGATGATCCAATGCAATCATGTGATCGATCAGTATCAGATATTTAATTTATTATTTTTATAATCAACACTTTATGTTTTAAGCTTATTATTCTGGATAAATAATCTACCAGAAGACTGTATGTCATGAGCAGATCACAACATTTACTGCTGTAAAGCGCAGTAGAATACGACAGACGTTTTAGCTGGAGGCTAACAAAAACATAAGCAAAGCTAGCAAGATATTTACAGATTCAGACTTTTGAGATCAATAAATCTTTTCAAAACAGTTTAAACTGACAACAAGTATCTCTATTGGTTTGTCTAAATGCAAACAACCTACAAATCCATTGAAAAAAATTAGGCTTTTGCTTCTTTTTAAAGTTAACCTTTTTCTGTGCTGCAGACAGACAGCCAAACCTGCTAACTGTGCTAAGTGCTATGCTAGCGCCATGATTTAACCACTTAGGACCCGAGATGTTCTTTGATATGCCTTTTTCATTTCTCTGACTGAGACTTAAAAGTTAAAAAAATTGACTAATGTGGTACTAAAAAAGAAAGTGTCTTAAGAGATTATAGTCTTAATAGGTTAAAATCCTTGGGGAAAAAAACGGTTCTAATGAAATCAGCCACTCATGGATATGCATCATCATTTTCATGCTACAACAAAGTCATCATTAATTTTAAGAATTTTAAATGAAAATTTGAATCACATTTGGTTAAAAATGTTTAAAAGTTCTGAAGATATTAAACGTAAAGTCACAAAAGCCTCGTTTCCACTGAGCGTTCTGGTCCGGTAAGGAGGTCCAGTCAATTGAGCGTTCCTACTCAGTTAAACCTTGTGCATGTGTGGTGTAGGCCGCTAGCGCGTCATTGTGTCATTGTAGTACGACGACTAGAAAAGCAGCAACATTGGAGTTCCACTGTAGACTAATCCTTGCTGTTTTTTGCAGGCATTTTCCATATAGACTTGTGACTATAGAAGTAGACAAGAAACCGCAAAAAACAGAATCCTTTCAAACGTTGGAAACGTTATCTTAAATGAGCGCTATTTTGGCTCATTCTAATGTCCTCATCACTTTCTGCCAATCAACGGGTGGCTACGGCGGCTCCACCTAAAACGTTCCACTTTTCAATGGACCTACAACCAATGAGGGCCCCAAGAGGAACAAGTCGGCACCATCTAATGGGTTCAATTTTACAATGGAAACACTCAAAATACCGGACCGGACCTTACCGGTGGAAATGAGGCTTAAACTTTTTCTCTTGACTAATTATGACCTACTGTATATCTACTAGATAATACTTTTTTTTCTAGTTGAAAGTTGAACTATTTTTACTTGTTTGCTCAAGTTACTTGGCAGAAGTTCTGTGTTTAAGTGTTAAATGAAAACAGAAATGTAGATGAAATAAAATTAGGGGACAACCTGAATCTGGTCATTACATTTGTTCATTTATTTTTAAAGTGCTACAAAAGTATCAGATCAGGACCTGGAATTAGCAGATGCTCAAAATCAAACGACTTGGAATCG
>NC_050528.1:23813185-23821955 GCF_002922805.2 Oryzias melastigma
TTTTTTATTAAAGTTTCCTTTTTGTATAGTTTAAAGTTCAGGGTTGAAGGAAATACAATCAAATAAGGATCAAATAAGTCAATATTTAGTCAAAACACATTGACTTGGAAAACAAATAAAATGTATGGAAATGGAAAAAAATCAGTAGTTTATCAGTAAAGTCTCTGTGACCACAGGAAGTAACCAACTATATTCATTTTATGGCAACATATCTTGAATAACTTTTAATATACCAGGCTTAAAAGCTCAGAAATTTTTGAGATCAAGTTAAATTGTTTTGGCCAGGGTTCAGCTTGTTAGTTTTCATTTTTCTCAGGAGATTAGTGACTCTCCTGGGGTTAGGAAAGTAGGTCAAGCTGCGCTGATGGGGAACCCACTTTAGAAAGTTGGTCTCTATTTTCCACAGTAGTACTACTTGAGAATCCAGGCCTAAGAACTTTTTTCCATTGAAGTATAGGACATTAAAATGCTTAAAGTGTCAACTAGGACTGGTTTAACTTGTATTATCAAAGATGTTTTACCTTGTCTCCAGGATGCTTAGAGCCTCCAGCTGACTGTTTTTTTTTGTTTTTTTTTTTGCCTATTATTTGATGGAACCGACATGGATCACAATCAATCTACAAAGACATTTTAACCATTATATAAACATAAATCAGAGTGGCTTTTCAATTTAAATGCACAAATGAAAATATAAATACACATTCCCTGTCCTTGCTGTTCCATGTATATTTTTCACTTGTAAATAAGCCTGTTTGTTTTTCAA
The DNA here is from genome assembly GCF_002922805.2 of Oryzias melastigma. Classification (NCBI taxonomy): domain Eukaryota; kingdom Metazoa; phylum Chordata; class Actinopteri; order Beloniformes; family Adrianichthyidae; genus Oryzias; species Oryzias melastigma. The sequence continues at coordinate 23,813,949 of NC_050528.1, forward strand.
ACATCTTAACTTCCACCAGTAATCATCCGTCTGTTAAGGTTTTATCTTGAACTGATTAATTTGAGAGATTTATGTAACACTTCTAAAGCTGTGAGAACGACATCTGTGTGTTTCTATACAATATGACTAATGAAACACTTCACTGGAGAAATTGAAGGTCTAAGTTATTACAGAAGTTTGAACATAGAACCATCAAACTCTTAACCCTTTACTGCCTCAATTTATTTCCAGCTATTAAAAAAAGTGTTACTCATGTTTTTGCCCTCAAATAGAGGCTAAATCAGAGTAATCTTTGAGCCGAAGTGGTTTTGATGCATATTTGCATCAGTAGGGGTTAAGGGGTTAATTACAGATACTATACATTTCGCTGATTAGTCATTTGATACACACAGCAGGCACTGTGTGAGGTGTCATTTCATATCCTGGAGTTTGTCAAAATAGATTATTTTAATTAACCTGGGAAAAAGTGCATGGCGCAAACTTGTACTATATAGTTTTTAGTAAAAATACCTACACTATACTGTTAAAAGTATTTGTTTGTCTGCAATAACACTTTTAAATAAAAATTTTTAAAGTATGCTGTTTATTTACAATAATTTTGCTGGGGTTGAGATTCCTAAAAATAACCCCTCACCATGATCCTCCCACCACTTATCTTTCCTCTTGACCAGTGACCATATACAGTGAACTAGACTGCTGGGCTGCTCCCACCAGGAAACGCCCATTGGGCCAAAATCCCATAGACTTCTATTAAGAAATAAAAAGTTGTTACTCAGTCATTAAATATGACAGAATAACCCATTTTTTACTTTGCTAACTTTTTTATTAACGTGTTCTTGATAGTACTGTTTTTTTTTATTTCATTTTTTTCTGTAGCTTAAGTTATTGTAGTCATAAACTCAATTGAAGAATGCGGTTTTACGTTGATTGTTCAAAATCTTTGACAGATTCTCCCCAGCCCAGTTTCAAGTGGTAGGGGTGTGGCCTTCCAGCAAGGTCACTCCTGATTGGCGGGTGGTTGCTATAGAAATATTGACTCTAACCGAATTGAACCAATTGCTGCTTACTGACGATTTCTGGCTCCAACTTTGAGTCAGAAGCTTGTCATTTTCTATGGGAGACATCACACTCACTCACTCAGTCCAGTTCTCATAAACAGTCACTACTCTTGACAGTGCTGTGAGACTAGTAAGATGCTCCAGGAAATGCCCATTTTCTTCTTCAGATGGAAAAGCGTGATTTGTCAAACCTAAGAACACACATGTTTTACATGTGCTTTACAACATTGGATCTAATGCTTTGCATTGCAGTTGATGAGGTGTGGCTTGGTTGCAGTCGCTCAGCCGTGGAAACCCCTTTCATCAGGCTGTCCACTCACTGCTTGGCCTAATCAGAAGGCTACAAAGAATTTGAATATCTCCTGTGATTGACTCTGTAGAAACTTTCTGACCTCTATGCATTCTACACGGTCCACAGCTTTGTCGCTGATTTGCTGTTGCTCCCAGAAGATTGGTTAAAATACCACTGACAAGTGTGATTTAAATGTGTCATAACAGAACCTTCTTTCACCAACATTTCATGAAGCTGCCAGCGCGACTACACCTGTGGCCACAGAAGATTAAAAAGCTTATATTTTATCACTTGTTGAGAATAAACATTTTTTCCCTTTATAATGTACTCAAAAAACCTGCTTAATGTTTTAAGTGAGAGTTTTTTTCTGCTTTTTTCAGAAATGTTACTTTTTATATATTATTTAATTTGCTTATAACCATGGTTCAACCTGAACTTTGTCCCTTTTTACAAATCAATTTGAAAACGTAATATTAATAACATGCCTGCAAGTCTCAGTTGTCTTGTTTTGGAATAAAAATCTAGGACAAAGAAGAACATTTGGGTTGAAAGTACATCATGTTGCTGCTGGATGCTGAGATTGCTTGAAATGTACTTTCACCACAAAGTATGCCCCGAGTCTGGGACAAAAAGATGACTAAAAAGTCTGAAAGAGCTCTTGGCTTTTCTGAGAGCATCAGAGGGTGATGAAAGAAAGGTCAGCTTCAGCCACAAACTCTGACAGATTTTACATTTCCGGGCAAGCACTTAAATTACAATCAATGTGGCTTTTACATTTTCTGGGAAAATTCTTTTGAATACACAATGAATAAAACTTACTTGACTTTTACATTATATTAAATTAAATGTCTTTTGCCTTTAGGTCTTAGGACAAAGGTACAATCCTGTAACATTTGGGACAAAGAAAGAATAACTTCTAAAGCTTTCAGTTACTCACAAAAATAAGAATTGATGACAGATTATGTCTAAATCGACGTTCATGCCATCCTCAGAAACGCCTGTTTAAGCGACCACTTTCAATGAAAAGTCTATATAAACACAGATAATCTTGGGTTTCGGGCTTCTACGTTTAAAACTGGCGTAATTAAACGTCGTTACGGAAGTATTTAAACAAGTCTCTATGCAAGTCTCTATAGCTGCGTTTCCATTAACTCTGAAATTTCACGAATTGGATTTTTGATAATAAATTCTCTTATTGGAAACAATGGGAGTCTATGTGATTTTGGCCTTTTTGAAACCAGCGGGTTCTTCCTATCTAGAACACTAAAAGAGCGGGGTTGAGCTGTCCAATTAATATACTGTCAATGGTGGGAACGTAGCATAAGATTCAGCCACACCTCTCTACCCCTCTCCTCAGGCAGTACCTGTATACCGTATTTCTTGTAATAATGGCCCATCTCCAAATCCTAGGTATGTTGACATTGGGACAGTGCAGTGAACTTTTTTTTTTTTTTTTATCTTCACTGGTGTCCGTGGAAGACATGAAATCCTGTGCATCTTGATCCACGTTTGTCATAGAACTGATAACACTTTATAGTAAGGCTTGGGTCATCTGGACCCCATAAGATAGCTCAAGGATTAGAAGATTTACGATAGGTCAAACCCAATATGGATGCATGCGACCAAGGCAAGAATTGAAACAGTGTAAGGTGTCCAAAAAGATATACAGTGAAATTAAATATCAACTTTGGGAATAAAGAGCTCAAAGTTTTCATTTTGACCTGGTTCTCCTTTGTACTTGCAAATTTTCCTTTTTTTTTACTGACAATTGAATCCACTTCTCAACTGAATGTCATAAAAAAAGCCACATCACCAGCTCAGATGAACACCGTTTTCTCTTTTGTTGCCAGTTGTTTATTTAAGCTCCACTGAAACACTGCAACTCCTGTTTCATCTCATTAGATCATGTCCAAAAATCGCAAGAACAAAGCAAGACAAAGTTGTTTTTAGTTCAGGTTTGCTGTCATTTATTTGTTTTTTTAAGCACCACTGAGCCTTTCTAAAAGACGCTTAGATAAAACAAGCCCTAAAATAGTTAGTATAACTGAAAATAAAACAAAAGTGAAACATGTTTGAATATATAAATTTAGAAACTTCAGTTTTTTTTACCTGTTTATCAAAAGGGGAGAAAAAAAAAAACTAATGAAAGAAAGCTTTTTTTGTACTTTCTGTTGCGACAAATAGCCTTTTTGATGTGTGAATCCTGAAGAGGATTTCCACTGCAGCGTCTCAAATGTGAGGCTGAAAACAGTAAACACGTCTGACGGGCTCCAGAAGGTGAGAGAAGGTGCGTAGAGTCTCCTTTCAAACCTTCAGAAGAGGACGGGAGAGTTTTGGCAGGCTGAGTAACCGAGTCTGACTCTTTCAACCCTGAGCTCATGATCATCAAGAAGACAAGCCATCACTGCTTAAAAAAAAAAAAAAATCCCACATTTCACATTACAGGCTCGTGTCGCCGCTTCGTTCTGTGGCTCCGTCTGCTTGCCAGTCAAACCATAAAGGCTCTGAGGAAGTTAAGTGATGCAACCATCCATCTCACGTTCTGAGATGTGGCAGGTCATGCAAATGAAGCACACGCGTTCTCCCAAATGACTGGGTTTGTGTGGCGGCTCAAACAACAACACACGACAAAAATAATAACAGTAACAACAATAATGGCTCCAAATGTGTCTGGGATAATAACTGCTTTACGGACGAGAGCTGACCCCCCCATTCCAGTGGGGATGTGAGAAGTCATGCAAATGCAAACACGGATGTTGGCTTTTATTTACTGTGAAAAACACAACTGCAAATGATCAATCGTGGAATTGCAGCCTCATTATTTAGACATCTCAAATCTGAAGCCTCGTTCAATCTCAAAAACCTTCCACTTTAGTATTGCCATAACGAGAGACTTTTTTTACCTGCACACCATAAATAAACAAACATAAAAGGGGCTTTCAATAGATCTTCAGCACATTAAAGTATATAAGCTGATATTTTGACGATGACAATGTAAAAGTCGAAGTAGCTGAGCTGAAGTGAGAATGAAAGATGATTTATCAGAGTTCTTTTGATAACAGTTAAAGAGTGACAAACTTTTATTTCTTAAAATATGATGCAAATAGTCTATTTATATAAGAGTTACCATCATTTTTGGCACAAGAACATGGTAAAAACACACTTTTTGTCACAGTTTGTCATTAATAAATAGACAGAATGTGATTTTGATTTGAATTGTTCAAAACCAGGGTTAAGGGATACTTCAAATTTTTTTAAACCATGCTTATTTTCAACTTATCTGAAATTGTAAAGGTTAAAAAAGACAATTTTAGCCCTATCCTTCAAATAAATCCTTGATATTTTATACTTCTAACAAAAGTCCAGTTTAAAGTGTGTCCTTTCCTTGGAACAGGAGGCAGAGAAGTTTTTGTAAAATCTTTTTTTGTTGTGTAGAGGTCTGACAAAGCGTCTACAAGCCTTTTTTAAACCATTTTTATTACTAGAACCCAACATTAATCTTTGTTAATAAATAAAAACTCAGAAGCTTTACATTTACATTCAGTATTACTTGCCTGCCTTGAACTCTATGATTGAGTGTAAGAAAAGGACAAGTACGCAGACGTTTTTGGGGCCTCTTTTTTTTTTATTGTCATTTAAATATATTCCATATTTACATATTTTAAAAAGCCAATATTTTGTTGCTGCCCGTGCTTCTGTCTGGATCCGCATTCAAATGCAACCTTTTTTTTTTCATTGTCATTTCTCGTCTGTGCGGCAGCGGCCATGCTCTCTGAGCAAACTCGATTTACATGTGCTTAACAGCACAGATGAAACACGTCTCCGAGTCTGTCTTTGAACTGCACTCTGTAACACAGGACACCAGATGGCCACGTCAAAAAAATAAAATAATAATATATATATATATATATATATATATATATATATGTGTGTGTATATTTGGCTATTTGTGCTTTTCTTCCCTGCTCAGTAAAATAAATAAAGAAAGCTCTAAGTGTAACATACAAATACTAACTGACTTAACACCGTCCAGTTGACCCCTCCAGATATTTGTTGTCCAGATTTGAACCCTTAGCTTCAAAAAGCATCAACGACTGTGCACGTTTAATTTGACAAGTGTGTAGTCTGGGGAAATGGCGAGCCTTCACAGCACGGATAAGTGATGGAGAAGGGAGCAAGGGGGGGACAAAACACTCTCTGGGTTTAAACTGCCATCCCAGGACCTTTGACTGAATAAAAATGCTCCACTTCTCTTTGACTGGGTGTCCTCGGCACTGATCTAAAATGACCTTATAGTTTCCAGAACATTATCCTGCCTCTTTGCGGACGTCGGTGGCATTAGCCGACACACAAGCATTAATTATAAATCCATTAAAAGGACTAGTTCATCAGTAGCACAGCCATTATCAGATGACACGTCATTATTTTCCCTCTTTGCTGCAGCAGTAAGCAGAGGTGGCTGCTTGCCAGAGCGCTGGAACAAACATCTCATCAGTTTTGGGATTCTGGATTAAAGAATAGACAATGCATGAAAACATGTAGGATATTTAACACCCTATTTGCTAGGATTCCTCTATAGGTTCTATAAGCAACTGTAAGATTCTTACTTTAATGCTTAAAGATTGTATCAAATTATTAGGAAAATTGTGCCCAAAACATTTATGTCTTATGCTACATTCACACCGGGATCGGAAGTCTAAACAAATGCGCTTAAACCTTTCGATTTGGGCTCCTGCTTTCAAAACTCTTGCATTTACGGTTATCGATGTAAATCCTTTTTCCGGCTCTACATATAAAACCTGCAGTCACTGAATGCGTAATAAATATCAAACCACAGAAACTTTGACCAATCAGGGACTCGTATTTGGTAGTGACAATTGACCAAGGGTGTCAAACATATGGCCCGTGGGCCGAATAAGACCTGCCAGATGGTAAAATTTTGGCCGAGTCATGAAAATAAAAAAATTATAAGGATATTGGAAAAAAAAGCAAGTTTCTAGCCCATTTCTGTGAAGAGTTCTGGTTCTGTAAAGAAATGACCACAATCGCAATTCCGCCACTAGGGGAGCAAAGGAAAAGCAGCCAAGGCAGGAAAAGATTTTTGGAAATTTATTTGTATTTTTTTTACACTTGAATGACATTATGAAATGTGCACACAGGATTAGAATCCTGATATTGACAGCCTGGTGAAGGCTAAATGATTCAAGAGAGAAAGGGACGTTAAATAAAAATTCTTGTGTTCACAATTTATTCAAGTTTAATTTAGTTACATTTTTCACTGATTTGTACATTTATATTTTAGGGAGGGTGTTTAATTTTTGTTCTATAGCCCCCTCTTGAGTTTATGATCTGGATTGCTTAAATGTCAGATGTAAAATATCCAGTCTGTGTTAAATTCAATAAACTTTTTTTTTTTTTAAGTGAACCATTTTATTTAAAATCCATTGGCCTCTGACTGCAGGCACCAGGTTGGTGACTCCTGCATATAGACAATACATAGAGAGAACTGGACTGATCATCCCGTCCACCTCGCATTCCAAATAAGAAGCATTTGCTGGCCCCAGAAAGCCAAAATCCCATAGACTTAAAAAAAAAAAAAAACAGCTATTACTCAGTCATTCTGTTTGTCAGAATAATCATCTCTTTTTAACATGTTCTTGCTAAACCTTTTTTTTTCCATTATATATTTTCTTTATCGCTAGTTCAAATTACAGACTAGTCACTAAGAGCACGTAGTGCCCCCTGGCCCCACCTCAAACGTTTGAAGCATTTGATTGCAGATTCCTGGACCAATAACTGCTGACTAACGTTGTTTGGTCCCAAAATGGCGAATTTGGGCGATAGCCGTACCACGGAATAATGGCGACTGAATTGATTTCATTCCATTGGAACCAGAGCTTATAGGCTTGTTTTGTCCATATCTATTCATGTCAATGTTTGGATGGCGTCCCTTTTAATCAATTGTCAAACGTCTGACAATTGATTGTGGATGAGAAATTATAAATACCAATTTGTGCTTGGACGGAATTATGTGACAACAAGTCTGTTGGAATTGAGGTGTGAAAGAAAAAGGCTGGAGGAAGATTTGCATCACTTCAACATTTCGCACAAATTTGTGTCCAACTATCGGCACATGCACCAGTAGCAACAGTCCAGTGTGAACCCCATGTACAAAACACTCTTAACGGGGGCTAGAATACCTGGCATGTGTCATCCGTTTGAGAACATGTACTTGAACGGATGAACACATGCCCGGTGTGAAGGCTGCTTTACGCAAACAGCATTCCTAACCCGCCTCCAAACCTCATTAACCGAGGGAAAATCCCAAGAGACAGCACAATGCAGCGAGTGTCTTTGTAAACAAACTGCAGGTAGCGAGTCACATACCGATAGCCTTTCCTGAGCATTAGTCAAGAAATGCTGTCAGCTCTTTCTGGGTTTGCACAGTACAGAACAGCATTGCTAATGGTTTGAGTAAAGAGTTTGATCTGTTTGCTCTGTAGAAATCCCTCTGCACCTGTGTTTTCTTGTTCCTAAGTGTCACTATGCTGCTGCGCTCCCTTCTTCCTCCTTTGTTATCCACTCTGTTTGGCTCATTGAACAAGTGATCTTGTTTTCTCATCATTAATATGCTCACTTTTGACCATAACAATGTCA
>NC_050528.1:23822033-23855617 GCF_002922805.2 Oryzias melastigma
ACTCGCGAGTTTTGAACGATTCGTTCACGACTCGCACATCACTACTAAAGACAGAAAACATGAACTCTGTCCTCCACTGGCAAGTGAGATTTCCATTATCATCAATGAAGTATTCATTGTTGTGCCAACAAGCAGCAGAACACCTTATGACAATAATAGACTTTCTCCGCTGAAGACCTAAAATACAGAGCTGTATCACAAAGCAGGAACACTGGAAAACCTCAAGTGTCTTCCTTCCTTAGTAGTCATCAAAATTCACCTCATTGCAGCCAAACTCATTTGGCATCCTTTGCACAAAAAGGTGTGCGGACAATTTTTTAACAAGATAAAAATATTTTTACAGACACAGCAGGCACATAACTTTTTTACGGATGGACAATATTTTTGACAAGTACAAAATCTTTTAACAGACAGACAATTCCCTTCCTAAGGAAATGAAACATTTGTACAGACACAGAAATCTATTTTTACAAGTACAGAACCTTTATACATCTAACAACATACTGGTCAAACTAACTCTTCAACTGGAACTGAAGTAAATCCAGTGGATTCTGAAAAACAGACTTGCACTGATAAACAACCCTTTACAGACATGTTTACTCCTACACATTCTCACTCTCAACAACAACCACTTCACTTTTTGATGTTTTGGATGTCCCCCAACTTGTCGTTGACTGTTCCCATTAAATCACTGGTTCCCAACCCTAGGGAGGCGGGTTAGGGTACCAGACCGGTTTGGGGTACTGGTCCGGTCCGCGTCTCTGAACCAGCCCACATCCCAAAAGTTCAGGACCTCTGATTAGTGTGCCTTTTTTCCCTGTCTGTGTACCAAGCGGCCATAAGATCTGTACCATGTCGCGGCCCAAGGGTTGGGGACCCATGATTTAATGGGAGCAGCCAGTACGTCAAAAAATGAAGAGTTGATGACACCCAAAAAGGGACCATATGTCCATCTATGACGAGTTGGGAGTAAGAATGCGTTGGTTTACACCAGGGGTGTCCAAAGTCAATACTTCAGGTCCAGCCTCCTGCTGGTTTTCCAGAAACGCTGCCTTACCTGCTGCTGATTACCTGGATCAGGTGTGTTTGGCCAATAAGAAGTTTCAATTGCAGGTTTGTTAGAAAACATGTTGGGCACCGGCCCTCGAGGACTGACTTGGTCACCCCTGGTTTACGCAATCAACTGAAATGAGCTGAAGCTGTTGTGGAGAAAAGCTGTTATTCTTATCCTCAAACACATTTTCCTGCCTCTGTTTCCTGAAGATGACCAAATTTCCCACCATTCTCTGGTTGGACAGGTGCTCATCAAACCAAAACATTTAGGACAAATACGTTTTTCGCCTAAATAGTTTTCTAAAGAAATGTAATTTAGTGTCGTTATTAAAAGTATAGCCAGTTTTTTATTATTATTCCTAATAAAAGAAAATTGTTCTAATAAAACCTGAATAGAAGATTGTTTGATATCTTTAATTACAGTAAAATAATTTCAGCCTGAGAGAAGGTGAGGAGGTCACAGAGTAATTGGTTTCATATACAGCATCTTGATTTAAATTGAAATCCTCTTGTCCTTTTTTTATTTTATTTTTTTATTACGTTACATCGTTACATTCCTGTACTATCATAGGCAAAACAAGTCTGACACAGTGTGTATGTATGTAATAATATTTTCATTAAAAAAGACCTTTGAATATTTGTGGTATTTTACAGTTCTGGTCATCACTGTCTTCTGCCTAACACTCCATTTCAATCTGGGCCATAAAGACAGTACAGCTGCTCCTAAAAGCTGCTTGTAGCTGTAAGGTTTTATGACTATACATGTTGTTTTATTCATAGCATCGTTGCCTTTGATCAGTGTCTTCCTCCACATCTGAAGCAATATCTCGTTCTCAAGCTAAAAAAAGCAACAGTGGGATTGGGATTTACGCTTCCGAAACGGCACTTGAGTAGAAACTCAAGGGGAAATCTGTTAATCACTCAAAAAACTGCTGCTCTGAGACAGATGAACTCGGTCTATAAATGCTCTACAGACATCAGTTCTGGGGCGAGGCCTTCAGCGTCATACTTTACCTACATCTGAAATCAATACACCTCATGATCAATGTTGGCCAAGTTACTTCCAAACTGTAACACATTACTGATTACTTAGTATTATTCTTCAAAATGGTAAATGGTGTACATTTATATAGCGCTTTACTACATTTTTAGAAGGCACAAAACGCTTTATAGTCACAGCCCCATTCCCCCATGCACACATACATTCACACACTGATCGCAGCTCAGCAAACCTACATATTCAGTGTCTTGCTCAAGGACACTTCGACACATGGGCAGACAGGGCAAAACTGCATTTGTCCCCTTCCAGTCAGAGATCAGCCACTCTGCCACGGCTGTCCCTCACTTTTGGAACCACTTACTGTAGAATATTACTCTCACACAGTAGCATAAAATAAGTAACATAGGTACTGAATGATTTTTACATTTATTTATTTGACATGCCCACAGAAGTAAAACATATGAAGCGATAAATGTAGAATTTATCATATAAGTGAGGGATTTGCGGTGTATAAATTACTGCTAAAACTGTGTTTATAAAGTGAAAGCAGAAATGTCCAAATTTATAGGCTACCCACTAAGGCCTACGAACCTAAGAAAACTATAGCTCTACTACATAAAGCAGGTTAAAATTACAAAATCAAGTTCACAATAGGACCATAGCAAAAATAGGACTAAATACATTTATAAGGAACACAGACATAAAGTACAGTGGTCCATCGTTTAGCAGAAAAGTTAAATTCTTAAACTAACCCGCAATAGGCGAAATCTGCGAAGCAGAAATGTAAATATTTTAAGACTGTAAAACTCACCTTTCTCTCTTGTTTAAAACCTCTAAGTTCAAGTGTTCATAGAATAAAATAAGTCCAGTACTCTGAAAAAAACGAACATCTACTCGCAATCAAAGAATTATGTAAACTTGGCAAACTGAACACATTCTGTACAGGAGACTTGACACGGAGGAGATTGACTCAAAAGGTCATCAGCAAATCAGAACACAGTTTGCTGGTAAAAAATAAATAAATAAATAAACATGCAAAATTGCACAAAAAAAAAAAAAAATTGCAGAAACAGAAAGATCGACAAAGGTGGACTGTGATATAGCATCTGGTCTGTTTGCGGAAAGGTTTAGACAGGTTTGAAATAAATGCAATGAATGTCTGTAAGTCGGTGATCACTGCACTATTGAAAGAAAAGACACTTCTTTCCATCTCTCATGACCTATTAACACATTTGGCTTTATTTATAACCATTGAAATAGTTGTATCCAACCAGTGAGTTTAATAAGAAAGAACTTCTGGAATTTTTCCTTCAATCTTGATTACTTAAAAATGCATGTTTTTTGCTTTTTTTTTTAATAAACCAAAATAATTCTTCAGTCTTTACTGTGCTATTTTGCCTGGGCTCATGAATTGTCAGCAAATTGTTAATTGACCAGCATAGAAGTTCATGAATCACAACAGACAGTTTTCACACTTACATGACACTGATGTCTCTGAAATACCCAAAGCACTCTGGATTTCCAGAGAACAGGCTGTTTTGAATATAAATAGCTCACCAGTTCAAGCACAAAACTGGACAAACTGTTAGTGACTCTTGGAAACAGTAATAGTTGAAGACAACAGAAATTAAGATTAGGCTTTCTATTTTCTTTATATTTGAGAAAGAGATTTGTAAGGGATTGGTGTTTGTTGGCGTACATTCTCAAAAATGTTCCATGTTGAGTCAACAACACTTATGGACAGTTTATAAAGAAATGATTAGTTTCTGTCATCATTGTTATTCATTCCTTGGATATTGAATGGCTGTCCTGGTAGTGTTATTCCAAATATAAGTCTGCAGATGATGTTTTATTTTGAAAATTTGACAGAACTGTCTATGTTCTCTTGTCTACCTTGCTTTTTTCATCTCACAATGTTCATAAACTCAATGTATATACACTTTAATTTCCCTGCGGGCACGTCCCAAATGGATTAATAAAGCTGTCTAACTATCTATCCATAGGAACTGCACATCATCTATTAATCTCTCCTAAAAAACCTTTAAACAGATAATTATACGTCAAATATTTTCACAAATCTGGCTGGTTCGTGTCCCTCCTTTACATAATGGCAATGCTGCGAAATGCAAGAACCTTTCTCCAGCTCCTGTCATGCTCAGACGATGAGCTGTGGAAACTCTGCGAGTTTTCTGCAGAAAAACAGGGTTTAACCTCTCACTAACAAGCAGTTCTAATACTGCATGAAGGAGAAGATTTCATATTTGAAGAAAGTTGGGAGCTTGACAGGGATCATTGACTATATTTGCACAGCATCCCAAACAAATAGGTAGGACTTTTTCCACCTAAACAAAACTCGATTTCCCTGCAAAACTGACAAATAGTTGCTAGTGTTGTCTCGGGTTAAGATTTTACCAATTTAATGAGCTTGCATCTTCATGATTTGCAGCTTTACTTTAAATTTTCAGACTTACCTTTGCTTTTGTCTCCATCAAAATTGGTTCAATTTTATAAAGAACAAGCTTACAAAGAAAACATGAAGGGATGCATATTCTGCAGTCACCGCTGTAATTATCATTCATTATTGGATGCTCATTTGGTTAAAAGCATCACATTTTAGACCAAGAAACTTGTGAAGATGCCAGTCGTCTAAAAATGACAAATGTGCCCTTAAGATTTTCATTTCAGCTATACACAACGGGCCAACCAAAGTTTCTGAGTTGAAAGGATGGATCACTACAAGGTAGGATGAATTCATTATGTCTTTTATTTTAAATAAGTCAACTTAGTGACTGTCTTGCTATACTTGGCAACTTTCTAAACTTCTTTGAGGATAAAACTGGTAACATGTACCGTAGGTGTGTACTGTGTACATCCTCCTCCGCTCTACTGTAGCTCCTGGGGAAGCTGAATGTCAAGAAGCGTTAATTTCACCTATAGGGCAATGTGAGTTTAAGGGGTCCCCAATGAAAAGTCTATGTAACTGCACATAAATCTGTGTTTCAAGTTTCCGTGTTCAAAACTTTCACTTTTACGCGTAGCTATGCAAGTTTCTACAACTTTTTTTAAGTTCTACATAAAAAAAGTAATTGAATGTGTGTTTTAAGTTAAACCAGATCAAACTTTGACCAGTTAGGGACTTGATTTGGTTGTGATGGATAACGTCTCTTTTAATTCATGGAAATGTCAACCGTTTGAAAATTGATCATGGAGGAGAAATTAATAACTGCAGTTTGTGCCCGGTTATAGTTATATGCAGTAGCGGGCCGTGCATTTCACACCTAGGCCTTCAGTAGTGCTCCATCTGAATCAATCCAACCCTCATTAACTATTTTATGGCAATAAAACTTCTACTGCAGGTACAGCTGCCACACACACACCAAAAACATAAAAAATCACCTGATAAAATTTCAATATTATGTAGGGAGATAGCAAAATTTTACTCACCAAAAATCCAGATTATTTAAACATAAAATCCATCCTTTCTATCCTCAAGAAGATTTCAATCACTCTCTCGTGCAGAATCTGTGCGTTTCGCAGATGGAAAGTGTTCCGTGGCTGAGATAAGCAGGAAAAGGCTGCATGCGGGAAATGTTCTGGTATTCCTGAAGCCTCTTGTGGTCCAGGAGGGTGACAAACATCAGTTTTTGTGATCTTGAAATCTGGTCTGTGTCTGGAAAATAATATTGTCGGTAGTGCGCGCGAGGATTTTGCGCTGCACGCGCCCGTGGTGCGTTCAGGGGCCTCGTAGATTTCCTCGTATCAGCTTCACTCCGGCTCAACGGAGTCACGGAACTCCTTTACCCGTGCCAGACAAAACTGTGCCACAACTTTACCCAGACATTCATTTTCCACCAAAAATCAGACGATGAGACGCTTTCCACTGGTAACATCTTCAAACCTGACACGCCGCTCCTCGGCACCTGTGTCCGTCACATAACGCAGAACCAGAGCGAGCTGCGAGCTATCCAATCAAAGCGCGTGAAAATGATGACGTTTCCGTACGCCTGCTAGCTGGCGTTGATTTCGCCAACTCCAAATCTGATTGGTTGAAGCAAGAGTTTGGTCGACAATTATTTTATGCTACAGGGCCCGCAGAACTGATTGTGAAGGCCTCCGGGCAGATTTCTTTGACCCTAGCAACAAATGGTGCTGCAATGTGATTGGTTAATGCTTAAATAGGAAAATACACGTCTGGAAGCAGCACAAAAAGGGAGACAGCAATGAAAGGACGAAGACAGAGCATTTGGAATTATAGAATACGTATTCACGGAAATAAATAATAATTAATATCAGTCTGTGATTCAGATATTTTTAGGCCAGCAGAGAAGGCCTTGCAGGCCCTGACGGCCCGCCACTGGTTATATGACATGAAAGCACCGCGAAGTGGTGCGGAACGGAGGCTGCTTCCATTCGGCGCCCTTGTTAACCTATAGTGTGGTTCAAACCAGGCGCGGTCCTCCGCGGAAGCCTCGTACCGTGCAGCAGATCGTTTTAGCGTCTGTGCACAAGCGTTCCGAGTCAATTCTGGTAGGAAGTTACATCAAGATATATGAGAAAATCCGGTTTATTTTCAAAATAAAGCAAATTTTTCACAATAAAACACAATAATGGAAAAACTGGATCTCTCAACATCATTTGTGCATTATAAATAAGGTCTTTGTTTCCATGTAGCAATGAGACTAAGAAACTAATGGTAGTTTCTTCCACACCGATGGAAGTGTCTAGTTTATGAAGACATTTTTGTCAAGCGTTGAGCATCAAATTTGTTGAAAGAGGGATTGGACGTGTCTGTGGCTCTAAATCTTTCCAAGAAGGCTAAATCATCCTAACTCTATTCCCGTAACAGCTTTAGAAAAGTTATTAAAAGAATACAGAAGACTTTTTGACATAATTCCTTGAACTGTGAATAAAATTGAGCAGCTGTGAAGAGGAATGAAAGAAACGTCCAACAGAACCAGACTCATTACAGACCATTCACAGGGCAGTCTGGGTTAGAATTATATTTTGAAATGACTGAATCTTGATTTCTGACCAGGTGTTAATGGCTGTGGTCCACTGGGCCTTTGTGAAGATGAAAGGATCCTGGTCAAAACCTTTTAGATGTCATTTACTCATTGAATTACTGCAATTGTTACTCTCATAATCATAATATTTTTCTCACAGAATGTTGTACCTGAAAATGAATGCCAAAGCTTTTAAAAATGTACTTTCTTTTTGGGCATGCTCGGCTTCAAATGTGAAGACAACAAGCTCCTCGTTGGATAATTGAAATTAATTCACTTCAGGCATTTACCGTATGTTTTGTAGTGTAGGTTTTTTGCGTAGTTTGGCCAAGGATGTGACTTATACTCAGGAGCAGTTTATTTGTGTTTTTTTTTAACACAAATGGGCTAATATATTTGTTATTTTCCCGTTAACAACCGGTTGCCCTTTAGTGGTTGTTCCCACTAGCACTCGCTGTAGATGTGAATATCAATATTTGCTGCCGACAGCAACACAGAAGAACAAACGCCATCCAGAACAAACATGGAGCAGAATCTGAAGTTTCTCCTGGACTTGATGATAGTTTTCCTATTTGCATTGAATTTTTTTTTTTTCCTCCCTCTGATTTATGGAGGACAAGTCATCAAACTGAGTGACAGACACAGAAGTAAAGTTCTGTGCTACCGTAAAATGCTACAGATATTTTCATAGAGCTCTTCATAATGGAAAAACTGGATCTCTCAACATCATTCGTGCATTATAAATAAGGTCTTTGTTTCCATGTAGCAATGAGACTAAGAAACTAATGGTAGTTTCTTCCACACCGATGGAAGTGTCTAGTTTATGAAGACATTTTTGTCAAGCGTTGAGCATCAAATTTGTTGAAAGAGGGATTGGACACGAATCAGGCAGCAAGGATGAACTTGACAGGTGAATCGCATCCAGTGTGAACGCAGTATTACGCTGGAATTTGAGGATTTGTTCCAAAGTGTGGCACTTTACTCCTAAATGTGCAACTTATTCCCGAGAGCCACGTATGGTGCATTCACACCAGATGTAATTCGCACGTCAAATTTACTGCTCCTTGCCTTGACCCCACGAAGCAACCGCCAACGTTTTTCTGGACTTCATTCGTTGCTATATCATGGAAAACATGAATGGTGTAAACGAGTAGCTTGGGTTTATATCCTTTGGAGAGCTCTACAGAGGCACTGGAAAGCATGTTGTCGGGTCTGGGTTCACCAGGTCTTTCAGAATCTCTCTTGGCGTGGTGTACTTCACTCCTACAGCAAGAACTGTGCCTGGGTTACAGCTGTTTAAAATGTCACTTCCATCTCCAGTTTGAGTAATATCACGAGAGCAGAAAAGTAAAAATAAAACTGGGGGATCTCTCCATTATTGTCTTGATGAAAATATTAAAAACATCATAAGCCCATGAATCCCATAAGGCCCTCTACGACAGCAACCGCGACAGCTCTCCGTCTGCCAGGCAGCTAACCGCCGATGGGCCAGCATAGCGAGCTCCGCTGCCAAGGAACCTACAGCCAGGGCACCAACCTCGCTATCTCTGCCACATATTGGGTGGCGGCGGCACTTGCTAGCTCACTACATTGTCCACCGGTCGGCTGGCTAGGGTAGTGAACTCTATCGATCCAGCTCCATGGGCTCTGTGACAGGCTGGCGACCTGTCCAGGGTGTATCCCGCCTTCGCCTAACAGTAACAGGGACAGTCTCTGGCAACCCAGAGCCTCACGCATGTAAAGAAAATGGCTGGAAGTTCAGGACAAGAAATATCATGTGCCCAAAGCTGAGCCCCTGATTGCCGCACTTGATGCTTAAATCTCACCTCGCATGATCTGTACATTGATTTAACATCAAAACCTAATGTCCCTGCTGCGTGATTCTCGTCCATAGTGAATGCACAATTTTATGTTTTACTTTTTTTCTTCATCATGCATTTTTTTTGGCTCCCTTGACTTATAATCTGTAAAATATGGTTGTATTTTGGCAATCAAAATAGGAGAATTTTCCTTCAGTAAAACTTTACTTAAAACAGTGAGAATTTGTCCAGCGTCAGTTAAGGACAAGTTGGTGCCCTTATTATAAAAATTGAGAATGTTTCTCGTATTCGTCCTAAAATCTCATTGTACAGAACTCCTCCGGGCTCGAAAATACACCATTACTGCCAGTAACTCCTAATACAAAGCAGAAAAATGCAGAAGGGCAAAATAACCTCAGTGCTTTTGTTGTACTGCTTTTTTTTCACTGATAGCAAAGAAACTGGATCAGAGATAAAACATTTTTTTCCCAGAGCACAGAGCCCTATCATTTTAAAAGTATGCCATTGTTGATGCTGCTCAAATACGAGTGCTCAGATGTTCGCTCAATCAGCCTGGAAAGAGATCACATGTCTGCTGCCAAATTAGGCTGTAGTTTGTTTGTGCAGCAGGTGGACTGTGTGTAAACAATAAAAATCAGCGCTGTCCAATTTGATTTTTGCCATGTTGTGCTGCGCAGATAAGCTGGAATCAAAAAGCATGATGCAGCTCAGAAATGGAAGTCGTGTCTTGGGAAATCACACACTTTAAAGCTTTGAGATTCAAAACACTTTGTCTGGTGTTTTTATTTAAAACATTAAAACCGTCCAAGGCGAAGAATATTAAACTTGGCCCAATATTTAGTGGCAGCCTTCATTTAACAAGATGAAATAAGAGGAAGTAATTAGTGGGAGAGAAACCCGCCCGCCTTGAAATAGTGAGTGATATCAGCTCTGTATTTTGGAGAACAGTTTAATCCGTTCTCAGTCTTTAAAAATAACAGTTCAAAACAACAAAGACAAGCCAAAAATCTCCATGAAAAAAATTAGCCTCGAGCTCACTGTAATTTTTCCGGAAAACTCAGACGTCTGAGCCCCTGGGGGGTTGAAGAGACCGAGCGGAGGGCTTCTTTTCTGTCACCTTCCTCTGTTTACTCACTTTTGCTCTGTCAATATTCCTCACAGGCCCTGCTGACGAGACGCCGCTTTTTCCTTAGATATCCCTGTTTCCCGGTTAGCGCGTTCTGCTGCCTGATGACAGAGACGGCGTGTGCTGATTTCTGCTCTGTTATCCACACATCCATTAGCTCCAACTGTGCTCTCACGGGCAAAATACTAGAGCTCTAATTCTTCTCCTTGTTAACCCCAGCAGACTGAGGCAGGTATTCATTATGTGCTGATTGTGTTTACTTTCTCAGCATGCTGTTTTTGAATTATGCTAACACAGCTGAAGAGATCCAGTCCCGACTATTTATGTTGCTCTTAATTTGTAGGTTTCTTATTTGAAATACCCAAGAGCATTGAAATCAGCATTCTTTTTTTTTCTCTCTCTCTCGGTGCTTGTGTCGTATCTGCTTGCACATCCTAATATAACTGTAACCATTGTGATGGTGCAAAGGTGGGTGTGTGTGTGCTTGTGTTCTCCTTGTATTGTTGTGCGTCCAAACTGAATCGGTTTTCAAGCACATGAAAATCGCAAAACTGGGAGTACCAGTAATCAGATTAAAATAGATTTTGGATGGGCAGTCAATGGGATATTCTGAGTCTTCTCTTAGTAAACATTGAAGTACCAGCTTTTTAAAGGGTAACCAAACAGGGAAGTTGGAGACTGAAATGTAAAAATGCAGTTGGTAAGGGTGAGGCTGGGGAACAGGACTGTTATCATTACTGGAGCTGCAAATCATGACGTGGGACTTAAATGGTTTAACCAATCACAAAATTCAACAGTAATACCCCAGTTCGACCTATAGGGGGCAGCACACAGACAGTTTTTGACTATATTTTCAACAATTAAACAAGTTTATTTCCAATTGTAAAAAAATTGGCAATGACCAACAGACAGCACTTTTGAAGCCCCATTTATAGAGGTAAACAGCCAAAAAATAAAAAGTTAATTTAGGGTTTGGTTACCCTTTAAGGAGAATAAAAAAAAAGTTTAACATTTCAGTCAAGCTTTTGATGTGTAACTTTTTGCTTAAAGACAGACTCCAATCATCTTTTGATTTCTTTTCTATTTTTTTACAAAGCATTTCCATTGGTATTTTGATTATGATTTTGTTAGACAAAATAAAAAAACCTGTGTTATTCTCTCCAACCTAACATATTCAGTGCAACATGTCAACTTGAACGAGCAAAAGCAAAGACGTACATGGATCTATTTGTCTGCAAGTGGATGCATCAGAATGAAGTGGAGCAGTGAGCTTGTGCCCCGCCCAGCCTATTTTCTATGCAACAAAAACACTTTTTTTTTAGAACTGCATTTTTCTTCTGATTCAAAATTGGAATACAGAAATACTAAAAAAAAAATCTAATTTTAAGCTTAATTTTCTTTAAATATGTCCTCTATCATCAGAAAAACGCTGTAAGAATGTGTTTAAAAACCCCCAAAACTTTTTTTTTTTTTTTTTGTCAAAGTGGGTTTTTAAATGCAAATAAAAGCAGAGAATTTACACAATCCTGCCCCTTGTAAATTGTCTTTGTACCTACTGGGAGACATCTGTGTCATATCCAATCAAGAAGAAACTTGCTGATTGATTAAAAAGTAATTTTAAGTCAGAATTTCCCAATGGAGTGAATCATTTCAGGCAACACTGCAAGCTGTAAAAAATATTTTTCATTGTTGGATAATTGGTGTTATCTCATTAACTGGAGTTCCTTCAAAAACCCAAAATTCAAGGAATTGGATAATCAGACATTTGGAGTAAACACCCCCCCCCCTGTTGCACTTTTTATACTGACCATTATTGCTGGCTTCTAACGCTTCCTCAAACTCTGGCAGACCAAAAAAATATCAATCTGCAACTTTTGTTGGTGGTTATTTTATATGGAAAACAACAAAGACAATTCTGCCAATATTTTTAATTTCAGTTTTCATTGACTCGCAATCTCATTATCATGAGATAACACCTGTTTTCTTGCTATAATCATATACAAATGTATCTAGTTTTCTTTATTAAGTCGTGATCTGAAGATTAGTATGCCTCATTTTCTTGAGGAATAAAGCTGGACAAAATATATTAGTAGCCATGACTGTTGCCAATTTTTAGTCATTTTGTTTGTCTGGGTTAGAGACGGTTCCTTGTCTAAAAGACAGGCTCCCAAGTGAGTTATTTGCCAAGATTAAGGTTGTGCAGCCTGAAAGTTTGCAGCACTCTTAAAAAAAATCTCCTTGCTAGCGCTTCATCAACTAAACTCATCAGAAAGCTTTGCTGTGCAATATGATACCCAGTTAGAGCAATCCCATTTCCTGCTGTTTTCCTCACCTCTGTTACCCCATGGCGGTGCCCATGAGTTAGCCCCCTAACCCAAACTGTAACACGGCTCAGTGGTGGACTTCACTCTGGGCAGCTCCCAGAATATAAATGTGAAACTGTGTGTGACAACTGGGTTCACTTGTATGAATGAGTTGTTCTTTTCAGGTATAAATTAAAGTTGAACCAGTGATTATAAATTGTGCTTCAATCTTTCAGTGCATTTGGGAGAAAACAACACAATCCAATTCAGTATTGTTCTAGAATTAATGGTCTATAAATGTAGAATTTATCAGGAACTGGTGGTGTAGGACCCAAAATATTGTCAAAAACACCACATAAAAGTCAACCTAAACCACAGAATCTTCACAGTACCTCTCCCCAAAAGGGCAGATCCCAGATGTCCAAACACAATACAACATTTGGGAGGAGGGTACCTGGAGGGGCAACTAGAAAAGGTTAACCAGAAAAGACATAAGGTTCCTGCAACCCAGCAGCAGTGAGGGGTGTCATGGAGAACACCTCCTCAGAACCAAGCATGAAGAGGAGCAGTTTGAATTACTCTCCCCGTACAGGAAAAAATTAAGGGGAGGTGTCCCAGTGACCCTCCTCTGGGACAGGAAACATGGGCAAGGTGAATGATTGGCAACCATCCTGAGAGTCAGGGAACATGAAGTGTGGCCTGGGTTACCCTCCACAGGAGGAAACACATGAAGAGGACCGGGCCCAGCAACCCACTACAGTAATAGCATAAGGAACATGAAGAGGAGCAACCTCTAACAGTTTGAGTTAGGGTTCAGATGTGTTGAGTCCATTAGAACATGCCACAGTAGGACATGTTGGAAAACATGCAGGAATGTGGCCCTCGAGGGCTGGAGTTGTCCATCTCTGCAGGACAGGGAACATGAATAAGAGCAGTCACAGCAACCCTATACAGGAACGGGACAGGAAACATAAAGGAGCTGTCCCAGCAGCCTTCGGGGCCTAGAGTTGCACATCTCTGCGGGACAGGTAACATGAAGAGGAGTGGCCCCAGCAACCCTCTACAGGAACAGGACAGGGCATATGAAGGAGCGGTGGCAACCCTCTAGTCTACACGAATGGAACATGGAACATGAAGGAGTGGTCTGGCAACCCACCTCAGGAACAGGACACAAGGAAAGATAGCCCTGGCAATCTCCCTCAGGAATGTATGGCTGGACGTAGACTGGCATGAACATTGCTGTAGGACAACCCATCTGACATGGTGTTGACTGTGTTGCAAAAACCAATTACTGGAGCAGAAATTATCCCACTGGGTCTAGGGTGGTTAGGTCATTCTGTCAGGGACCAGTGGTGTAGGACCCAAAACATTACCAAAAACACAACTTAGAACTGAAAAATCTTCCCAGTATTTCCCCGGCAAATGTTGTGTGGACTTTCCATCTAGCTGCAATAGTTTTCTTCATGTCAATGAAATGGATGTTATTTCCTTTACTAAACGTGTGACCTGAATAATAGCTTCCTCCATCACTCAATTCCTGCCTTCAGTAATTGTCATTTTGATCCAATCAGGAAGCTCTAAGTGACTCCTGAAAGAGCAGAGATTGGCCACTCTCTTCCATTATGCTGTACTTTCCAAGCTCCCATTTTCCTTATGTTTGTTTTTGTGTTTTTCTCGCACTCCTCATAATTACAGCGCTCTCTGGTGACTTGTGGGTGAGATGATTAGTTGCGCCTCATGTCAGCACATCCACATTAGGGTCGAAAACCCACACCTCCAAACACAAGTTTTCTTTTTTCTTTTTTCCACAAACAACAGCCCACCTGGAACACTTCATGTTCTCTTAACTCGCTCTGCTGTTCTCTGCTCCGCTGAGCTGACAGTATGGCAGGGAAGGTGAAAGTGTTGTGCTCACAGGGACTGTGGAGCTGGCAGATTTGATTAAAGCTGCTCCCTGCATGAACTCCAAACATCCGTACGAAAATACACCACCCGTTCTCCCTGAGAACAAGGGCTGCTGGAACTCTGTAGATCTGCAGCCCACAAGTCCGTGTTTGACAGGGTCTCCAGATGGCAGCAGGCTAAAGGGCACGGCCACATGGCTGAATCGCTTGGTGGCGTGCTCGAAGGAGGAGTGTGGTGGTATGCTTTCTGTCTGCCGCAACAGCTGCTGGAAAAGTAGAGGAATCAAGCTCTTGAAGCATGTTTTTAAATTTCTCATTATTGTACCGAGTGATATTTAGCTTTGCAGAGCAAAATCACATGCAGGCTGGAAGGAGATTGCCCCTCTGTGTCTTTTGATGTAAATGTTCTCTCTTGAATTAATGAATTTGATGCATTGCTGATCATTTCAGTCATTTCGAGACACTGCACCGCTCTCATTATGCGAGCTCAGCCACAGAGCCACAAGACTCCACACGTGAAAGAAAAGCTTTCTGAGGAAATTACTTGATAAAAAAAAAAAAAAAAGTGCTCCCAGGCACCAGAGCCACTCTTCCAAGCAAGTAACTTCTTTAAAGGTCTCTTTACTTTTAGGGGAGAAGTCCTCCAGGGCTCTAAAGCTCCCATGAAAGCATTTCTTTCTTTTGGCTTCATTCATTGCTTTCTAAGAGACTAGAAGTTGTTTTATTTTTCATAAACCACAAAGGCCAACCGGATGATGTACATATTCATACAAAAGTCGATCTCGACTGCCAGAAAAGTGGGGCAGCTTTTTGAAAACACACATACGACCAGAGAAGAGTATGAAGTAAAAAACAGTCAAATAAAACATACGCATAAAGACAAAGGTAGTACACAAATTAATAGTTGTGCAAATATTAATGTTGTGTGAACAACCTTTGCAGAAAAATGTGGATACATTTAGTTTTAGATTTGAAATTTCTGTTTTGAATATATGATTTGTATTTGTTTTGAATAAGAAATTTGACCTGTTAAACCACTGTGAAAAATAAGTCACAGTGTGACAGGCATATACATCGAGTCCCGACACATTGATTGTTCAAATGGCGCATGTATATTAGTTTGTTTATTTAACTAAAATAAAAAAGAGCGTTATTGATTCCATATCGGAAAAATAATCTCGACAACCAAAGCTCTATTGAAAATTGAATAAAAAAGATCAGGATGCAGCAATCTCCGACTGCATTTTGTGGTTGTAAGGTGACAACAGCTCATCATGTAAATAGTGTACCAGTGGATCGTTTCAGACCCATAAGTGGTGGAAAACAACCCAAAAGGAGTAGCAGACATGCCACTCCACTCATTAGGTGTCAGTAGTAAGTCAGTAGGATTAGAACACCCACCTCTCTTTCTTTTTCTGATTTTCCTTTCTTTTCTTTTTAACTATTACTACGGTTAGCTGCCAGTTAGTATAATTTAGCTCTGAGTTAGCTTTGTTTTTGTTATTTTCCGTCAATTTTCATAATCCACTGTATCCCTTTTGGAGTCACTGTGCTGCTGGAGCCTCTTCCGGCTACTGTTGGGCTAAGGTGATGAATATCTGGACGAGTCAAGAGGGATCAGTAACATTCAAAAAAGTTTAATACTATTGTAGTTTAATAAACAATGCGCATGCTCACTTAGTTAAATTGATTTTTTGGGACTCAATGTATATGCCTTTGACCCAGTGACATATTTTTGACAGTTTGTTAACAGGGGAATTTCATATTCAAGACAAGCAAGAGTCATATTTAAAACAAAGACAAATTGTATTCAAAAGTGATATGTCAAAAGTAAAACAAAATGTTGTATTCAGATTATTCTGCAAAACCTGTGCACAAAGTATTAATTTGTGCACATTTTTTTATGTTTCTTATCAACAGTTATCTCACCCCATAAATTACCCTGTGACACATTTTTTACCTTAAATTAACCAGGGAAATTTTGTATTTAAAACTAAGAAAATTCAAATTCAAAACGAGAAAAGTCAAATCGAACATGTAGCACTCATGTATTTGTCTTTTCTTTTTCCAAAGTGTGTACAACTTTGTCAATGAGGATACATTTCATTTTGACACTAATCTAACCCCATAGTGGAGCTGTGGTTAAATGCAGAGGGAGCCATCTGGCAAAACGAGGTCTGGAAATATAACAAGTGATCAAGACCTTGTTCCCAGCTGCTCAGGGCCAACAAAGACGTTTGCGTGGACAAAGATCAGTCAGTCAGCCCAAAGGTGAGGATTGCACAACCAGTAAAGTGACAGGATGGAAAGTGACACGCAAAAACAGATGTCGCCAGGAAGCTCGCAGTGGGAGAAGATCAATGGTGCCTTCTAGAATTTCATCAAAGTTTCTGGGGAGCGAAGATGTGTCTGTGCTTTCTCACAACCCCCCAGAGATTTATTTGTAAATGTCACACTTGTCAAATCTTCAGCAGATGCATCTCCTGTGGATGCCTCATCAAACACGGTGGCAGATGCAAATTAAGAAATAACCCCCCTGACTTTATGGATTTTGTTTTTTCAAGTATGTTTTTTTTTTTTTTTTTTTCGGGGCAATTTGCCGGAAAAGCTGTCCTGAAATGAACATTTTCACTGTAATTTCAACGTTGAATTAAAAGCCTCTCCAGACACACAAAAACACATTACTTGACAGGCATCATTCAGCCACTTCTCAGACACGTCTTGGTTTGTCTCATTAAAAATGTCTGCCTGAATGACACCAGTCTGTTTGTAACTGACTGTGACCATGTCGTCTGTCCTGTCAAATCTCCTTTTTGTTTAAATCCTATTATTTTTCAAGTGAAAAGAGACTAATTAGGAATAATAGTAGCATAAAGAAGGACTACCCTCAATAACAAAAGGCTTTCCTTTTTACTCATTGTAAATCTTGGTGACAGAAATTTAAACTAAAGTAGGAAAATATATAAAAAAAAGCACAATCTAAACAACATTAAAACATTAATAACACCTAAATCGAGAAACTTTTTTAAATTACGGTTTAAAATCAAATAAAAAACAGTTGAAATCAATTTTTTTAATAAAAATGTGAATCTTTTTCACTGTTGTCTGAAATAAAGGAAATATGTCAAATTTACAAAGGTGAGGGGCTTACTGATAGTTTGGTGGTTGGTTTGGGATATTCACTAAAGACTTAAATCCACATAAACAGACAAATGTAAGCATAATTCATAAAATATACTGAATATTGATAAGCGTGCTAAAATGAAACAATAATTAGGGTGTTAAAGTGGTATATAACGCTGGAAAAACTAGATAGACAGTTTGTATTTTTCTTAATTACACTCTTTTTTAAATATTGTTGTGTACTTTTGGTTCTACGATTTAATAAATCCTCTGCTGTAATGTAGTTTTGTTTGGTTGTTTTTTGTTCCCATACTAAACACCCTCTCAATATTTTTTAGAGTGGAGATAGAGATTTCTTTTTCTTCACGAAATGCAAGGCTGCAACAAAAAAAAAAACAACTTCCAATTGAAACTTAAACTGAAAAATAAAAACAATATTTTATTAACTGCAATATGCAAATCTATATTGATTGGGTTTCAACTTTACTGCAATGATGAAAACCTGGTCATGATGTATTGAAGACTTCTTACAGGTAATTAATCTCAAGTCTCCTAGTAGCCTCACGGCGGGAGACTCCAGCTAACTCAGTTAATAAAAGTTCGGTTAGCTTTTCTACACCACTGCATAGAGCGGGGGTTGGCAACCTGCGGCTCCGGAGCCGCATGCGGCTCTTCAAGCACCCCCTTGCGGCTCAGTGGCGCTTTTTCAAAAATGTTTTGATAATAATTTAAAATGTTGGAAGGAAATTTATTGTAGCAGTTTGGGTGGGAGCTAAGCCACAGATGACTGGCAGATGTAATCCAGACATCACTTGTGTCCCATGCACTGTACGATCCCTCGTGGTAGGAGTAAGAAGCTTACACGCAAGCCATGGAGACCTATTGGTGTCAACATTCTGACTACCATTTATTCAACAGTTCCGAACCACAGAACAGCCGACACTGTGAGGAGCCTCACTCATACACACACCACTCTCACTCATGGTGCCGGTAAAACACTCAAGTCCCATAATGCAACACAAGAACAGACACTAACTCCACCCACTAACAAGGAACTATTTCTAAATTAACAGTCAGGCTGCCACAATATTTTTGTTTTAATACGATTTCTGTAGGAGGACAAACATGACACAAACATCCTTTACGTTTTCCAGTTGTTGTGAGATGAGTGTAGATGCTTCCACGTCGGCTGAGTCAGCGCACAGCAGAATTCCTGCCCGTGCGTCTGGAGCGCACGTGAGCGCACGTTGCTACGCGGGTTTTGAAGTCGGGTCACGAGCTCCACGTACAAATCGGCACGCATTGAGCGCGCTGAATCTTCAATCCGGTTCAAGATTTCCACGCACAGTCGCAGCTATAACTGTGCGTGGAAATCTTGAACCGGATTGAAGATTCAGCGCGGGAGCTGCTTGTGGGCGGAGTCTGCTTCAAAGCACAGAAGTACCAAACGTGATCACGAAGGAGAAATGAATCATTACGGTTTGTGTCCGGTCAGGTTAATATGACAGATGAGATGAGCGCTAATGAACAGTAGAAGAAGAATAGAAGAAGAATCTCCTCCCCGCCACTGCGTGCGTGACCGCGCTGCTCCGGTGTGGATACCACCTGCTGAGCGCGGCGATGTGCAGGTCTCACACACCGGCCGCGTGCGGTGCGTGGCGGGGAGGAGATTGTCCTTCTATTGTATTTTTACTGTTCATTAGCGCTCATCTGCATCTACAACAGGGAGAACCGAAAGTAAAAGTGTTGAAAATCCCCCAAATCTTTCTGAAGACTTTTGTTTTCACAACTCTGTCCTTTTAAATGTCTGACTATAAGACTCACGCGCGCTCCAGACTTGGAGGGCAGGAATTTAGGTGTGCACGCGCTTATATTGACTCTTCATTGAAAGTGTTGATTGACGCGGCCAGTGTGGAAGCACCTTAAAGGTGTACCTTACATTTTTGTGTTTTTTTTTTCAAATCCTCTAAATAAAAATGACATCAAAAATCGTATTTCTTTATAGCATTTCTTTAATTTCATCAAAGCAATGAAACAAACTGTAATTCATTCATATTGTAGTGATGGTCTCAGACACGCGCTGGGCTTGCTGTCGGTCTGGCAGCGCAAGGAATTGTGGGTTACCCATTCTTTTGCCTGTCTGACTGAAATTGGATTTAAGTTTGGGTTTTCGTCAACGTGTTTTGTTGTCTGACTGTTGAACATTTGTTGAACATTTATGATTTTGTCCTGTTATGTTTGAATTCTTCCTGCACCTGGAGTGAGAATGAGGGAGAGACTGATGACGACCCCCTCTCGTTATGTCATTGAGAGATGTCAAAATAAAAGCTCAAATGTTCATTATGAGGCTATTCAGCTTTTGTCAGATAATTTGACGCTGTAATGTCTCACCAACTTGTAATGAGGCCAAAAATATAGCTTATATGACACGAGGACACGCAGCAGGAGAAATAATCGTTTATTCGACACATTCTCCATGTGTTACTTCCAGTGTACGACTTTTATAAGTTGTTTCAATTTATGCGGCTCCAGACACATTTGGTTTTTATTGTTTTGGTCCAAAGTGGCTCTCTCAACACTTTGGGTTGCCGACCCCTGGCATAGAGTCATCCAAACACTGAAGTGGACATACTTGCTGGTAAAAGTCTCTCAGTTTCCACAGTTAATCATTTAGGAGAAATATTGACAAGAACGAGCTCTGATTAAAAACAAATTACAAACACAAGATCTCTTGCCTCTCTGCACCATATTTGTTTCCTATTTTCAGGTATTCCTGTCTTTGTAGAACCCTACTGAGAACTGTTCTGATTCATTCTTGTGATGCTGGACACTTCCATCATTTTCCTATACAATTTGCTTCCACTCTTTGGCTCACAGACCGTTTGTTTGTATTCACACCTCAGTCAACCGCACAGGGGTCCTCCTCTAGCTTTGGAGTGGAGCTTGCATAGCCTACACACTAACTGTGAGTTTCCACACTTCTTAAACAAATTAGACTTTATGAGAAAACAAACTTTGGTTTTGACCAAATACCAAAACGAGATGTAAAGTTGTAACTTTGACCACAAATCAGCAACTTTTGAGAGTCATGACTGCTATCACTGTGTACTGAATACAAGCATTTATTCCAGAATGTATTATTTCTACATTTGAAGGTGAATTGTTAAAAAAAGCTACTTGCATTAGAATGTATTTGTAAAAACCTATAACTACTTGAGTCCATGGTGGCAGTATTGTTAGACAAAAAGTGTTGTGTGTTACGCTTTTATGAGGTTAAGAGTGGTAGAAGCTGAAGACAACAGAAGAAACCCAGATGAAAACACTTCACCAGCTCTTCTTTTTTCTCCTTTCCTTGACCTGCAGGAGGCTCTGCTTTTACATGCAGTGTGCATGTTACCTGCAAGGAGGATGAGTCCAAGGAGGAAACAAAATTGCCAGTAGGAAGATAAAGAGAATAAAGTGAATAAGAACATGTTTGGGGTGAATAAGAACATGTTTGGGTTAAGATGCACAGCAGAACTGAGCTGTGCTGTGGTGGTCCTCAGTGGAATCATAGAGGATAAACACAAAAGTTTGTTCCAAGAAATCACACACACACACACAAATATTTTTTTTTCTGTCAAAACACAAATAAAGTCAACCTGCTGTGTGACATGAATGCTGATAAAAGACTGGATGATTCATCGCTTAACATTTTTTTTACCCAAAAGAAAATCCACATTTACTTTCTCATTAAAAAAAATGAACAACAGTTAAATGCACATCCAAAATTTTGAATGTTGGTAATTGTGGTGTCACACCTGATCATTTTAATAGCATTTTAACAGTGGTGAGGCTCGCTGGGATCTTACCCAGATGTAGCAGACGCTTGCAAAGAAATGCAGTTTATTTCTTGATCTCTTGTTATGCTAGTATTTCTTTTCCTTTGCTCCCCTAGTGGCGGGTTTGCAAATTGCGGCCATTTCTTTAAATAACCATAACTTGCCACAGGAATGGGTTAGAAACTTGCTTGTTTTTTCTAACATCTTTATATTTTTCTCTCTTCAAGACTGGGTCAGATTAAACCATCTGTGGGCCCCTGGCTTAGACAATCAATGTAAATCTGCTGATTCTGGTGTGGAGAAAAGCAAGTTCAAGTCAGCTTTATGATACACAGCACAGATGAATTTGCCTTACTCTAAACCAACAGTCCAAACAGCAATTAATAATAACAAAAGTGTCAAATGTACAAAATGTTCAAATAAGAAGTATCTACAAAAAAGACAGTAAGAATGGACATGTGATGATGGCTACTGTAACAATAGCAACTTTGCCATTATGCAACACTTTACATTTATGTTGTGTATTGATGCTAAGCCAATATGAAAAGCGGTTTTTCTCTGCGTCAGAATCAGCTAATTCCCATTGATTGTGCAAACGGTTGAAGATTTAAGGGTATGTCAAAGAGCTTTTGTTATTTTGGTGTTGCAGACGACAGCTCCGATGTGAAAGTTATCTTCAAGTCTTACGACTTTAACCTTCAAGTCACTATCATATACAAAGACGTTGTGGGGAGAAAGTCAAGTCATTGGTTTACTAAACTGTAAGTGAGTCCCATTAAACTCTGATCATCTATCTCAGTTATCACCTATGATACAGCAGTAGACAGAGGGAAGTATTAACCTTCGTGCCATCTCATGGGGTCCAGATGACCCCACTTTTAATATAAACATGCCTAGGATAGCACAAGGGTTAAACTATTGGTAAATGGTCAAACGGTAAATGGTGTTTACTCAAATAGCGCTTTTCTATTTCTTAGAAGGCCCAAAGTTCTTTCAGTCAGAGTCAGTCAGGGCTCTGGCTCCCCCTCTGGTCACCGGTGGGAACGCACATCATCTTCCAGCCACCCCAGTGCATATATACTAGTTGCCGCTCATGTGACTTGTCTACAATCCCACCTGAGCATTAAGCAGTGCATAGAGCCTCGATAAGTGCGAAGTACTTTTTGTGCCACTCTGCCTGCATTACCGAGCGTTTCATCACACCTCACTCACTCATGCAGACACTTTCACACACTGATGGCAGCTCCGCTGTCCAACACTGGTACCAGCCTACAGTGTAACCACCAGGAACAGCGTAGGGTTCACTGTCTTGCCCAAGGAGACTTTGACAAAGACAAGTAAGGCGAAGCTGAAATTGAAATCTGTTGTGTTATTTTTTGTCACAAATTTAGAATATTGTGCTTTAACTTTTTCACAGTGGAGCTTTAGCCTAAGTGTTTACAATATTTTGACTATCGCAACTCTTTAACAGTTTACACAATTAACATAATTCCAGCAGTCTTGCACCGACCGATATGTAAGACTTTACAGAAGTGAAGTTTGTCAGCGTCAGAACCAGTTCATTCACATTGATCATGTAAACAGTCGAAGAGGTATGCCAAAGATTCTGTGTTGTGCCTCATCCCATGATAAAAATATTACAAATAAGAGTACAGCAATGTCCACAAAGGAAAACAAGTTGAGGAATAAAAGTCAAAATATGTCCTCAGATTTTATGGTACTTTTATGTCCATTTACCTCATGGGACCGCTTGTAAAGATGTTCTAAGTTGTTAGAAAATCAACTAGACACAACAGCTTCCTTTTCTTTTGTGTGGTCCATACTGGAGTTGTGTTCATCCAGCTGCAGAAAATCTGCATCTTTTTCATGAAATCAGCCTTTTTGATGCCAACTGTTGTGCCGAGTTTGCTGAGCAGCAGGGGGGCCAGACTTTCCCAGTGATTCAGGGTGCAAAGGCGTTGAAGTTCAGCCTTCAACCCTGCTTTGACAGACGACAGTTTTTTTACGGCCCCATAACTCGCCTGGATTGGAACAGGCAGAGCAGCCGTATAAATCACGAATCAAACAGTTCACTGTAGGCGTGAAATAACTGTTTTTTAAAACAGATGACTCAGTCAGAACGAAAGGAGGAGAGACAAAGAGATTTTACTGCTCCCATCCATCATGTAATGTTTGTGCGGCATCATTAAACCAATCCTGATTTAGGAGTTTTTAAAGGTCTTTAAAAAACTCTCGAGTTGACCAAGCTGCTCACTACATTAAACATTAGGGATCCTTCAGTTTTTCATGTAAATAGTGTTGGTTGTGCAGTGGCAGTCAGTGAATTTTGCACTTTTGCAGCCTTGAGTAACATCTTTGTTTTTCCCTACCTTTATTAATGTACCTCAAAATACCATCGACATTATATCAAAGCTCAAGAATGCATGAAAGTTGAACATAGTCTAAAAGACACTGTGAGGCAGCAGATCCTGCTAAAATCCTTTAATGCGTACTGCATGGTACAGTAAGGCCCAATCTGAATTCTTCCCTTCTCCCTAGCCCTTGTTCCTTACCCTTCATTTAGCCCTCCAAACGGAGAGTTATGAAAACATAGTGTCGCATATTTTGATCAACGATGTCACCAATAATCGGCGGTCCGCTAGCATTAGCGTGGAGCTTCCAGCGCTTGAATATACATAAGAACAGCAATTTATAACTTTAAAAAGGTCATGCTACAAAAAAAGTCATTACTTACATTTAAATGTAAACTGCGGTTCAGAGCGCACCCACGTGAAGAAAAGAAAAGTGCTTCTCAGTCCAGGGGAGGACTTTGTACCCCTCCGTTTGGAGGGTCGCATTTAAAAAATACATTTCCTGGACACACAAACTCCCCCTTCAAATGGAGGGGAAGGGAGAATGGAAGAATTCAGATTGGGTCTTAGTCCTCACTTGCAGTGTGGTAAAATTTAATCACGAAAAATGAAACAAAATAGAAAAGTTAAACTCTTACAATGTACCTCACCCACTGTTAGCCCTACAGTGATTCGAAGTGATAAAACATTTAAAATGTTAAAAAGAACAACTCCAAAGGAAAGCTGTCAAATCGATTTTTCTATTTTCTGCATTGATGAACCTGTTGACGAGTTTGAATCGTTTTTTTACAGATTCTCGAAGAATCGTTACATCCTTAGATTCAGTGTTCTACAAATGGTATCATAAAGTGACTGAACAGGTAGATAAATGAGGTAGTGAAATGTCCAAGGCTGTATAAAGTGACTGGTGATGGTCACACTGTGATGAGAGGAGTGTGAGACATGAGGTTCAGGGGGTTCTGGGGCCAGGACAAAACTGAGTTTCCTGACAGCCTGGAGAATAAAACAGTCCTTCAGTCTGGTGGTTCTTACCGAGACTCTCATTGGAAACAAACATATGTTTCAGTACTTTTGGGATTGGTCAAAATAATGTTCTTGGTAAACCAGTGTCATCTACAGTATGTGTGTATCTCTTTAGCACCACAAAAGTCAATTCTGGCCACTGAAGTGAAAGTTTTGAAGTAAGTTACTGTGTTGCAATGCAAAGCAGTGATCTTTAAAATTGCAGAGGTATCATATATGCATTAATCAATTGGGACAATGATGTAATACAAAACCAAGTATAAACTGGATATATTTAGGTACTATGTTTATATTTATGTATTTTCCTTTTTTGTTTTTAAGCTTTCACATTAGTTTATGGTTGAGACCTTTTTCTAGAACAAACCATGTCAGACTCATTTATATTCAACCACCTGCTACAATAATAATAATAATAATATGCAAAAACCTCAATTTTTCTTCATTCTGATGAGATTCCATATAAAGAAAACCTACTAAGATTGAATAATGTAAGCAATGTGTCAGACTTCATTGCCTTAGCCTCTGATGGATATCAGTATCACACTGTTAAATGAGCACGACGACAAAGACAGATGCGTCCTTCAACTGCACACTGTCATTCATCATTTGTGAGTGGCTCTACCTGCCATCCCGTCAACACACACCAACACGCTGAAACATTGTGGGGCTCGATGAGAAACTCAGCAGGAGACCTTGTTTTTGTGTCCTCGTCCATCCATCACGGCTCCTTCAGCCCTGGTCTGCTCAGCAGAGCGCCCCCTCCCTGTTCGGATCTGCTTTGAAAACCCTTCACCCCACTTCACCAACAACAAATGCTCCCTGTTGAAAACCATAATCGCGATCTCTCCTTTCTGATGGGTTTATGTGGCAGTGGCCTGGTTTAATTTCAGTTTGTGACTGATGGCTCCTTCCATCTCCTCAATGTCAGGATTCAGATGCGTTAAGCAACCTTTGAGGGAAAGTAGGTCAAAATAAGGAGGAGCTCGGGTGTGGACTTTTTTTTTTTTTTCAAGAGGAAGGGTTGCATCGGGACGTTTGAAGTTTAGCTTTGGCTCTGTGCCATGCGACAAATCACAGCAGCACTGGAGGTAATGTCAACGCAGTAACCAATTTAACATTATATGGGTGAAACGGAGAGCACAGAGAGCGAAGGTGGAATTTACCTCGGGGTCTGGGAAGTCAACATCTAATCCTGCACCGGAGGAATACCTGATGAGGATGTGTTTATATGTATGAGGAGGGCTGACACTTTTTATATCCCTGTGAAATGGTGCAGCAGATGGTAATAAAATTCACACTCCAACGCGGTTCTGTTTTGTCCTGAATAAATATGTGTTTGTGTGTATCAGAACCGCAGTCCTCCTCTTTTGTCTTTGTCATTCCAGCTTGTTTGACAACATAAAATCATACATGCATAGGGGTTGAAAACAGACACTTTATAGCGTCTCTTAAGGTAGACTTAATGTGAAATGGAAATTTGAAATCTGGTGAAACTGCTGGTTCTCCAAGATCTGTTACTGTCAAGTTTTCCTACAAAGCAAAAACTTTTTCTTATGTCAATAAAGTCTCATGCCACTTTTTTTTTTTTTTTTTTTTTTAACTTTCCAGGCCTACAGCAGCTCATCGCATTTATACTGTCAAGACAGAATTTTTTTCTCTCTTTTTTTTGGTTTTGCAGGAATAAAAAAGATGAGAGACCATCATAAAAGAATAAAATAAAAAAATATGAGAATAAAGAAGTAAAATTATGAGAGAGAAAACTCAACATTTTACAAGACTAAAATTGTAAATTTGTGACTTTAAAATGTTATATATATTTAAATAAAGCAAATTTAGCTCTTGAACAGTACAATATTAATCCAATTTCTCTGAATTTGGTGCATAAATTACACAGATGATGAAGCATTTGAATAGCTATTTTATTTGAAAAAGTATGACTTTTTTCTGTGCAAAATCTTTTTTTTCAAAGCATATACGTACTGTATGATTATTTTTGTAAATTGTGGAATTTTTTTCACACAATTGTATGATTTTATATTCATAAAATGTTTACCTTTTTCTTAAAACTGTACAGTTTTACTCTTACTCTTATAATTTTACATCTGTAATCCTACATATTTGTTAATTTTTTCCTTTTTTATGGTGACCATAATATTTTGTCATACATTATAGCCACCTACTTGTGTCTTGTTTTCGATGTTAGGATTATCTGTCGGGCCATCTCTGACCTAACTCAGAAACTATCATATCAGCAAAAGATGTGGAAATTTATGTCTCATATGACTTTTACTCTTTTCTTGCAGGAAAAAAACATCAACGTTCTTGTCTCTTTAAAGCTTAATAATAGCTAGAAAAAAACAAAAGATTCAACCTCCTCATTTGTTAGTGAGAAATGTGGGATTTATTTGTTTATAAGATGGAAAAATTCAGGAAACTGATGATGACTGTTGGACAGAAATGGTGCTAGGTCTCAAACATGCAGGAGACCAAGATATCTAGAGCAAATGAACATTTTTGAACACCTACTCCAATGAAAATTGTGTTTTAACAGGATTTTGTAGCATTTTCTCATGATGGAGGCCATATTTAAATAAAATAACAATTAAAACTGCATTTATGAGTATTTCTTGATTCAAATCATTGTAAACAAGACACATATGCAAAAATGGCACTTGAAAAAGCTTGTAGTTGTTACATAAAAACTACAACTGGCAAGCTAAAAGATCCCTGATCCACTCCATTCTGATTCATCCACTGGGAGACAAATAGATTCATGTATGTCTTTGTTTTCCTTGTCTGAGCTGGAATCTGGCTCAAAACTATATGGCTGGATAGCTCCAATATTGCTCACCATTCGTTGCACCGCTAATGTTAGCTTGAGGTTGTGAGGAGCTATAAGCTAGCACGAGAGAGTATAAACAAAGGGATCAAAGGAAATGAAAGCAAGCTTACGCCATCCAAACAGTCCCGCCCACAACTCAGAGGCGATTTTCTAATAAAGTCCAGCATGAAACAAAGAAGAGATTTAAAAAAATAAAATGTTAGCATTTTAGGAATTTTTAATCAGAAAGTAGATTTGTCAATAGACGGAGGGTAATTAGCTTAACTGAAGACACCTGTGGCTAATTATCAAGTGAAACCAGACTGTGACTTAAGAAAAAACACAAAACCTGAAGCCAGAGCATAAAAGATAACAGAGCTCAAACAAAACAAACGCTCAGTCCGAGTATTGGGAATGCAGCATTATTTATTTCACTAAAACCTGGCTTCAAAAGCAGCGCTCCACTGTGTCTCTGACCGGCTTTCAGAAAGATTTACAAAGGAGCTGCAAACAGAAAGCGGGTGGGATAGCTGTGCATGTCAAGAACACAAGAAAATAATGTTTTCTTACATAAGTGGTGTAAGATATTGAACTTTTTGGTCAAAATTTTCATTCATCTTTTATGTCAAGGAGGTTCATCATCATTATTTTAGCAGCAGTACACCTTTGGCTAATGCTACCGTAGCATGTGACCTTGTTGCCGTGGCTGTTGCTAAGCTACAGACACACCGAGCCCATTACATTTGTGGTAATATCTCGAGATCTTAATCATTTATACTTCTATTATTTATTCGTCACTTAAAAAATAAAATGCTAAAATTGTGGTATGGGAATGTGAGTGATACACCAGTCTCCTGCAAGGCCTGAGCTTGAAAAACGTGAACTCATTTTCGTCATTCAGGGACAACTAGTGATTCAAAGTGCTGCACGGAGGTGTTCACAGGAATCTGAAGAGACTCTTCGAGGATGTTTGGAGGATACAGACGGCAATTCACTCAGTGAGCCATATGGTTGCATGATTACATTAATGCCTTGACTGAGTTTATGATTGCCTATTTCTTGTGATTGCTTCATCATCCCCAACAAAACAGTGAGGCGCTTTCCCAAAGATGAACCCTGGATCACCAGTGACCTGAAAGAACTTCTTAACAAGAAAATTATAGCTTTCAAGGGTGATACATGGAATTATGAAGAATTGTGCAGAAACAATATCAGGTGTGGAGGTAAAATCTGGAATGTTTATTTTTCAATTGCAGTAAACTAAAAATATATGTATGTCTTTTTAAAGTCACTGAAACCAAAATGTTTTTGTTTTTTTTGCGGTATTTATCATTTTAAAACAAGAGTTTTTGAGTGCGTTTCTGAAGGAAACTTTCAGAAAAAAAAAATGTTAAGCTACAAGTCTGCAAAAACAGATGAAAAAACAGTAGGCCTATTTCTCCTACATTAAGAAAGAAAATGTTTATGCACCATATTTTTCCCTCGTTAAACACTGATCATTGATCCAAATTTTTGACTTGTCCACAATTTGATCCTCAAGATGCTCTAACAATGTGATCTCCCCACCAGCAACTCAACTTCTTTATTGTTTAAAGCAGTGATATAGTGTAAAAGTTGTGTCCAAATTGTATTAAAATCCAGAGCACTAGATAGTACCGTGCTATATAGTATTTAGGGATTTGGGTGGGAATTTGGACTTAGCCAATTATTCAGATTACTATTGCAAAAGTAATATGCTAATAAGTCAACCAAACTCTTTAAACCACTTTAAAATCACTAAAATTCATCAAATTCTTTATTTTCTTCATCGCTTTTGAACAACTCTAGTGAAGCTTGTACTTCTTCTGCGTTGCTGTCAGTAGCAAATATTGCTACACACCTGCAGTGCCCCCTAGTGGTTGTTAGTGGGAACATAATGAACATTTTAGCCTGTTTTTTTAAGTCATATATAAGCCACCCCCCATCAAATTATGCAAAAAGATGCGACTCATACCCCGAAAATACTTCATATTTTCCAGTCAGCTCTCTGAATCATCACTGTTGCATCAATCATTCAGGCGTGGAAAAACATGCAAGCTCGTTGCTTTTTTCATGACAGAGCTTTGATAACAGTGGCTTATGATGCCTCGTTTGGCAAAGAGTTGAGTGTCTGTTCAACTGCTTCACAAACTTTCCAAAGGTTTTCCCCGTCAACATCGCAAAACTGAGTTTATGAACGTCCCAACCCTGGAGGGAGTCTTCAGTCGGCAGCTGAAACTGTGTTTGTAGATGAAAGACCAAGAGAGTCAAAAGCACCACACACACGGACACAGAGGAAAAATCTAAATAAAATGGGAGATAAAAAGCCACAACAAACAGCCTCAGATTGGAGCACAAACAGACTGGCGAGTACAATAGTAGGGGAAAAACACACTAAAACAAAAAAAACTGAGGTAAAACCAATGGAAAATGATTAGTTTCACTGTCAAAAACATCAAAACCAAAACTACAGTTGTTAGTTCGATTGCACACACTGAGAAAAGTAACAACAAGGATTAATTTAACTGTTTCACCCATACTATCATCACTGTCCAAGAGTTTGATTCACTTGAAAATCAACTTTAATCAAGATTTCAGAGATATTTAAATAAAGCTTCTGTTGTGTGTTTACCGTAGTCAAGAAGTGACAAAAGCAGCACACAGCTTTACATTCTGGTCATCATTCAGGCGCCTGAGATGCTGAGGACAATTAATTATACTTAGATACCAGTTATTTTGGAACGTGAGCCCATCTGCACACTTCAGACCTCATTATGAGTAATTTGATCACCTCTGTCAGAATCTATTGCTCATCAGCACAAGCAGTCCTTTCACAGCTGCAACACTAATCACAAAAACGTCTCAAAGAGGAAAAAAATGATTTTTTTGTGCAGCACTAAATACTATTTATCTGGGTTTTCTAAATCTGTCTTCAATATTTTTGTGATTGCTTTGTGAAACACATGAAGTAAAACTGCTGGTTGGAATATACAGTATTAGTGGTCAACTGGAAATGTTGCCACCTCACAGATATTTAATGTGCTCCATTAACCTCCACATTTTCTATTTCTGTCATGCTTTTGCAAGCATTTGCACACATTTTTTGGGTGGTGCTTACACCAACATTTTATCCAAGGTGTGACTAACTGAGCGTGATGGAAGGCCGAGATCCCAGCATCAAGTTTAATGTGATGGAGAATAATGTGGCAAAGGGCTGCAGGTTAGAGGAATGTGGAGCTGTTCCGCATCATTTTGAGTTTATAAAGGCAGGAGTGATATTCCTAAACAATCCAACTGGTTTTCTCTCACAATCTCACTTTTGATAATACAATACTTTCTTCTTATATTCAAGGTTTTTAGTTTTTATGTTCTTTCTTAAATTAGTCAAGTTGTGGAAAAACCTCCTTATGAGCTTCATAGTAACTGGAGTAATTCCTATCTAGGTTAACAAAAATCCTGACCATCACTTGGAGGGCGACAATTCTATTTTAAAATAGATGTACACATTTGAATAAATGCAGAAAAATAAAAATAAGTTTGAAGCAGTCGGGACGTTTTTTTATTTTTTTATTTGACGGATAAGAAGATTAAAACTTTGGGTGTTTATTTTACAGAATTCAATCTAAAGTATTTATTGTAAAAAATGAAAGTGTAGACATACTCCATCATACATTTGTTTTCAGAGCAGAAGAATACAGTAAAAAAAAAAAAAAAAAACAGGAAACCAAAGTTGCTTTTTTTTTCTTAGTTTTGAAGCCTTTCTGAATCATACAGCCAAAAATTGCATTTTACAAAATTTAAAGTAAATTAAAAATCTAACCGTCTCTGCAAATATGCCAATAGACACTCTGCAGAGGCTCAAAGAGCCACTTTTAAATGGTATGATATCCTTGAATGACACATGACAACTTCCTCAAGGAAAGGTAAAAAAAATAAAAAATATGAAGCATCAAGAAAAAGCTTGAGATTTTCATGTTTTTTGTTTAGAAACTACTAGATCAGACTAATAAAAACATTGAGAACATTCTTCTGTTGAAATATTGATATAAAAAAACATCCTTTTATAAAAAAGAAAAAAAAAAAGTCCTTCTAGTTGCTATGACGGTATTACATAAAAGGTTAAGAAAAATTCCCTGGCTTCTCAGTAAAATATTGAGACATTATTCAGGGAAATGTTGCTTGTTGACTTCTGGTTTTGACCTCATCGCCCAAAAGATCTTAAAATTCACATTAAATAGTTTTCTACGAAGCAATTATTCACAAACGTATTTAAGACAATGGTGATGTGCATCAGAAACTTGAGGTGTAGGGCTCAACATGCTGGAGACCAGGCTTGGGGCCAGAAACCAAACCATTTAAAGGTTGACAAACCCATGGCGAAACAAAGAGCAAAGCAAAGCAGATGACCTGACAATGAAAAACAGAAAACCAGACACTTATATTATACTGAGGACAATTAACAGAATTGAAAACAGCTGTGGATGATTAACAGGAACCTAGAGTGACTGAGAAGGAACAGAACATGACAGAAAAACCAAAAATAAACCACAGAATCCTCACTATGAGTTTGGTTAAAAAATAACTACCTTTTAAAAAAATAAGAATCTTTGTCTTTTTGTCTTAAAAAACACTTAAATGTCAACTGTAGCTAAGGCTTCCACAGTCTGAGATATAAAGGCTTTGAATTTTCTTAGAACATCTATTCTCATTGAACGGTGGACATCACAACAGGGGGTCTGAAGAACATCGGTTTTGGTGTCTATCACTCAACAGGAATACTGTTAGAAAAGACGAGATAGTTTTACTGTTCTGTGTCAAAGATGCAACATCAATTCCCGAAATCCTTGTGTCAATTTTCCTTTGATGCTATTTCTTGTTTTGTTGACATAGAAAACATAATTTTCTGATGTTTTGTGATTCTAATTTATTATTTTGTTGCTTGAATCAATATGTGCAAACATTTTCTCCTGTTCATGGCCATGGACATCTCACATCTCAGAGTGGGAGAGATTGCTGGTGGATCGTCTGTGCTCATGTTTTTGGGCGTGGACTGCGCCTCAGGCTCATCTTGGCAGTTTACACCAATAACAGAAAAGTTCCTTCCATCCATCCATGCATCCTCTAAACCTGCAGAATCCTATTTGTTGGCACATGGTTGCTGGAGCCTATCCCAACTACTGTTGAGTGAAGGTGAGGTACACCCTGAACAGGCTGCCAGTCTGTTGCAGGGCCACAAGCACTCACCCATACACACTCTCATTCACATATAGGAACAATTTAGAGTAACCAATTAACCTGTGAAGCATGTTTTTGGACGGTGAGAGGAAGCCGTTCAGTACATCAGTACTTTCACGCGGACAAAATCCACGCATGCACAAGAAGAAGATGCAAACTCCAAGCAGAAAGGTTCCAGCAGTCATTCAAAGCAGGGCCTTTTCTGTGAGAGTTAAGAGCGCTAACCACCATGCAGCCCACAGAAATAAACATTTGCTCAAACTGTTGCGAGCAACTTGATGTTCCTAGTTTCCTCCCCTTCTGTGATTTCCATCTTTAGAAGTGAAGACAAACAACTTTTACAAGCTCTCTGGCGGGGCTCTATTTTTAACTTTAAACATGCTTTGTAAGGGCTGCTGTTCTGATGCATCCATAAATTTCAATAAGCCTGACTTAATAAAGCATTTGTATGTTCTCTATACCCAACATTATGCATTATCCAAATGACTACTTCCATTGTGGTGCAAACTAAGTTTTGCACCACAGTGAAATGGATGCAGACACTTAGCCGTTCTATTCATTAAGGCCATCCTCAATAACAGTCCCTCTTATCTCTGTTCTCGTTGGACTTTTAAGGTTTATTGCCCATGACTCCCTGACCTCTATGTAATTCCTCTCTGGTGATGCTCTGACAAATCCACTGACACGGAGCAAACGCTTCCAAACTATTTACATCATAACGATCATTCCAGGTTATCGCGCACTCAGAGCGCTAAGCTAATTGCAAGATTTCTTTGGTGAACATATGGCCCCGTGAACTACAGTAAAGCTAAGCCACAGTCCATTAATCAGTGGTGAAACTAAAACATCAATCACATTAAAAGCATGTTCTCTTCTTTTCCCACAGGATACAAGTCACACGAAGAGCTGACTTCTGCAGTCATTATATCGGCACGGTCGCTGCATTTATCTTCTGTTTATACACACTGATACGCTAAAAAAAA
>NC_050528.1:23855826-23872384 GCF_002922805.2 Oryzias melastigma
AAAAAAAAAATTATATGCCTGATAAATAAGCTTTCATTCAGAACACATAAAACTTGAGAGGAGCAACTTAGCCTGAGGCCTACCAAATGATGAGAAAAATCTAAAGGCGAGACTTGTTTTTTGTTTGAAGAAAAGATAAAATGCATTTTCATGAAGAGCCAGATTGGCATGCAGGACAGGCAGCAGCCTGGTGTGAACTGGCGGGGCAGAGAGGTGAGACCATCAGCAGGGAGGGTTTGGGGCTTTTGATGCTGAAGGCAGCGCTGGAGCAGAAGGAAGCAGACTTGAGTGGACAGTGATCAGTGGTGATTTGATCTGTGTTCAATCTGCACCCATTAAAACATCAAGGCTAAATGCTGGCTGTGGGGGTTAAAGACCCACTCCCGTCATCTTTTCATCTGTTGTAAAAGGGTTCCCACTGGTTATTTTAACAGCAAATCAACTTTTTTTGAGGGATCTGTACAAATGGGCTTTTAAAGTTCTGTGTGTAGGTCCTTGATATTTTTTTTTATTTAAAACAAAAGTCCTGAAATTATACTCTAAAGCCATCTGTGTGCTGCCCCCAGTGGTTCAAACGAGGTAGTACAGTTGAATTTAATTATTCAACTGATGTAAGTCCCAAGTCCTTTCGTTTCACATGATTATGCACTGTAGCTCCAGAATAAAAGCCCCGCCCATTTTAGACTGGCGGCCCACCTAAAGAATAAGTGGAGGAAATGCGCATCGATGTTGGTGCCTCCCACCATTTTAATTACAATAAGATGAACGATGACACTCGCTCCTTTACCCCGAGAACTCTATGATTTTTTTCGTATTTTTATCAAGACAATAGTAAAAAGATTCTCTAGTTACCTCAAGCTAACCTCACTGTTACTATCAATCACATATCTAGACCACACCTCCACCGCTCAGCCCTCCAGCCCAATTTTTTTTTTTTTTTGCATTTTTCAAATCTCGGCTGAGAGTGGAGTCCGCCTCCAACCTTCCCTTTAGTCCTACCCTTTAATTAGGGTTTTGTCGTTTTTTGGCCAAAACCAAGGACACGGTTTTATGTAGAAAGCCAGTAGTTCATTAGAAATTTGCCTCTAAATTGTGGGCGGGACCACAAAGTAAGCTCCCTGTTTAAGCGGAGCAGGGACCTTATGACACATATGGAAAAAAAACAATCTTTTTCAAACAGCAATTCGAATAAAAAAAAAATAAAAAATGCAATTTTGAGCTTAATGCGTCATGCCACAAGAACATAAACACACACACAAAAGCAATCTTCATTCGAGTGGATCTTTAAACAGTGCAACAGCAGAAGCGAAAAACACTTGTTTTTAAATATGAGTTTTCTGTTAATTAAAGCGAGCAATAAGCCATTTTTCAAGGCTCTAACATGCAAGATCCTGAAACACTGATTAGAATGGATTTGCATGTTTATCCTTCTGCAGTGCCTTAAATAATTCAGGACATCTATAGGACCTTCAGCGTGTGACAGGATATGCCACTCAAACTCACTTATTCATTCAGCTGAGATAAGTCGCTCATCAGCAGCTTATATACACACGGAAAAAGAGTCACTTGGTAAACATTTGCCAACCACTACAACAGTGACTAATGCAGAGGTGGGAAAACTTTTTGACTTGTGGGCCTCGGAAAACCTACATGAACGTCAAAAAAACAGCAAATCTTCCAACACAGCATGAATGCAGAATAACTTTGCGCACCCCTACAAAGATAAATGTGTAAATTGCATGTAATGTAATTTAGAATGTGTTGTCATAGGGAATACTTTGTACTGATGTTCATGGTTTTTCAATCTAAAATGTGTAAAGTCTAAAATATTCTATAGATTGTTGACATAACTCCTTACCAAAATGTAATTTTTTTCCAGAATATGCATTACAAGATGAGTATATTCTAATATTTGCTCTTCTTCCTGCTCCTAATCCCTCCTTTTTTTTATAAACAGTTAAGCACTAAACATCCTACACGTGGAGTCAGATGACTTTTCATTGCTTCCTTTATTAAAATTTTGAATTAAATAAAACCAAACTATTGTTTTTCAGTAATTGGACAAGCTTGTGTACATTTTTGGAAAATTAGTTTATTTGGGACAAGACTGGAAAACTGCACAGCTTGAAAACAAAAATCAATGAAATGTAAATATGTTTTTCTGATCGGCTTTGCAGACTCGTGTTTGGAAAAAGTCTGATTTGTGTGACCATTGGAGCTACAATTTTGGAGTCAATATTAGGATCGTTGCTGACAATGACTAGGAAAAACAAGCTTCTTTAAAGCATTG
Source organism: Oryzias melastigma (assembly GCF_002922805.2). Taxonomy (NCBI): domain Eukaryota; kingdom Metazoa; phylum Chordata; class Actinopteri; order Beloniformes; family Adrianichthyidae; genus Oryzias; species Oryzias melastigma. Next base: position 23,858,117 of record NC_050528.1, read on the forward strand.
CAGAAAACAACAAAATACATATTTTTAAATAAAAGCTGGAGCTCCTCCCGTTATTTTCGATGCTTTCATTTGTAATGGTCTTCCACTCTGCTTGAATTCTATTAATGCCAATCCTCCTCAGTGAATTAAACCCTGCGGTTTCCTTTTAGCTTCTTACTCTGGTGACTTTTTAGTTTTTCTTCATGTTTTAGGCTTTGTTTTTAGAAGTTGCTTAAACCTATATTTTATTCAAGTAGCTACAGATATTTTAGTTTATACAAAGCACCTTTAAATCTTTGTTATCAGTGTCCTCCTGGACTAAGAATTCACAGGAGGTTGCTTGGTCATTTTATTATTACATAAGAATTAGCAGTCCTTGCAAATACTAACATTTTCCAAAATAAAATTTGGTGAAAAAGTTGAAACTTTGAAAGGAAAGTTAAGAAGACAAGTATAAGGTTGAAGATGTTAATTAAGGGTGTATTCAGACTGGACACATTTGGTTTGGTTTAAAGTTAACCAGAGTTTGTTTCCCCAATATTTCGGAACACATTTTCAGTCTGAAAAGATGGCTCTCTGACCCATCTTTTGTGGTCCGGGGTTCGCTTAATTGGACTGGCTCTGAGTTTTCTCAGTTTGACTAGACTCCATGCAAATGGCCACTGTAGCCGGGATTACATGATTAATCAAAAAAGCCGTGGACAAACGCAAAGTAACAATGTGACAATAACTCATTGAAATTTGGTCATATCATGCAAAATCTACTAGGCAGACATATGGTATGTGCATCAGCACTAACAAGGAGGGAAAGACAGAGCCTCAGAGATCGAGTCAACTTACTTCCAGGTAGGAAAAAAACTCACAAAAGTAACTCACATTTCATAAATATGTTGTTCTTTACTGTACCAAAGGATATATAGAGCAATCTAAAATACAGATATAGTTTACTCTGAAAGGCTTAAGAAAAGAATAGTATAGGCCCTTTAAAACAAACTGTAAAGTCATACTCATTGCTTCTCACATGGTGTTTTGGACAATCAGTATGTCATAAACACTTATCAAGTACTATACCTTCTTGGCAGTCAACTCCTCAGTAAGCAGCATGTCTCCGCCATGCCAAAGTAGCAGTGGAAGTGTTGTACAGAAGTTCAAAACTGTTCAGCGAAATATAAAGTTTCAATAAGTGAACTATCCCGACATTGATTGCAAAGCTTTGGACTTCTATTATACTTTTATTTGTTGCTTTCTTCCTAATTCCTAGCAAATGACTGAAGAGATCCTTAGTCACATGGTTTTGTTTACAACCTTTGGTAATAGAAATGTCCAGTTGAGATCCAAATACAGACCAAACACAAGGTTCAGGACTCGGTCTGGACCAAATTATTTGTACTTGGTCCTAACAAGGGAGTCTAAATACACCCTAAGAATAACTCATTTTTTGCTAATTATGCGAAGATTTGGGGATTATTTCAAAATAAAATAAGAAAAACACTTCAAAGCACTTTAAAAAAGCAGAACCATGTCCTTTTGAACACTGAGAGGTTTTTCAGACATCACACGCTGCAACATCTATTCCAGAGACATCCATTTATTTCCAAGCAGATATGCTAATGCTCTTCACACCAAAATTGAAGCCATCAACGCAGCAGAATGAGGAAAACAAATCCTCCTTGAGCTGCTTTCTTTTATATTTTGTCAAATTTTTATGCTCCACCACTTTTGATATTGATTGCAAGTCGTTCACGGCTATAAGAAATATTTTGATACTTTTCTTTTTAATCTGCTAGCAAAATGTGAGCGTGTGTGTGTATGTGGCGCTGCCTATGTGTGCATAAATAAAACATTTCTTTAATTTAGCTTAGTGAAGCATGGGGACTCACGCCTTGCGCCGGTGTTCATTTCATACTCCCATTTGTGCTGCACATTTGGAATGTAGATGAGCTTCACTGCTGGTATTTTAGCTCAGGCTGTTTGGCTTTGTCCTAATGAGGCATCAGTAAATGGGTTTCTATTATTCCCAATGTGATGCTCAGAGGCAAGAAGACAGAAATATGTTGACAAAGACCAGGATGACGAGCCTAATGAGCTTCCCGTTTTGGATACGCTGATAAGAATCGTGTCACCAGGTTTGATGACTTGCAGAGTCCAATGATAAGTGACCTCTTTAGTTTGCCTTCAGGGCAGCACTATTTCAGTGTTAAACTGCTGCCTCCAAGTGCATACTTACACTTTAAAATGAGAGCTAATGGGCTGACTGCCTGAGACATATGAACAAATATTAGTTTTATTGCTCCAGCAGAAATCTGCCTCCGCCTGGAGAATGTGTTTCTCATGACACAACCAGCTTGTAATTGAACACACGAGGAAGCAAACTTCCGTTAGGCCCGACCGCACCAAGCAATTGGTACTGAGCGAGAGTAAGTGTGACCCCACGTGGGATCATGCCAGGGAACAATTAAGAATAAAGTCCGTTGGTCCAAACCAACTCCACCCACAACTGCACTTGGTCTGGATTGAATTCTGAAACTTGTGTTTGGTTTATCTTCAGACTGCCGTCAACAGAGAATTCTGTTTCCAACCAAATCTTGAAAACAAAACCGTGTGACTCCTGGTTCCAGACCAGGGTCTGCTTGGGTGTATTCAGACAGAAAATTTGTTCTACAAACTCTGGTTCTGACTCTGGAATACAAACTCTGGTTCACCAGATGTGTGTTCTTGTGTTAATTCCTCAAAACAGCTGGGCGTAAAATTAAACTATTTGTTCATCGGCACTCCTATCTCTCTGTGGTCCAGTTTGACATCTTTTCTTTGAAAGGAGAAAATTAAATGGAAGAGAACATTTTCATTCTCTTTACCATACAAATATATGAACAAACTTTATAAAGCCCATAAAAACCCACTACAAAAATCAAAGGTTCTGATTGGTTGACAAGACTCAACTACTACCTATGCTCAGGTTTTTGAACTCTTAGTGTGCCATCCGTAGTTTTTTCCAGACTGTATTTGGTGGTGTTGTGTAGGATGTCTCTGGTGGTGAAAAAGAGGAGAACTGTTAAGGTAAAATTAGAAGACCAAGTGGTGGAAAAAGGAAGAGTATTGTGTGGCTTTTAGGGAAGTTATAAGCAAGGAGGTTGGAACGGGTGGAGGAAGGTTTCAAGTGGGATGTGTGACTAAAGAGTATCAGCAAAAATGAAAGGAAAGGTGCAGAATAGTGGTCCACGACCCCTGGTCCCTTTGGACCGTTGGTACCGGTCTGCAAAGAAAACAAAACTGTTACGATTTGCTTCTTGAGTTTTTGGTTTGAGGAACTGTTTTTAGTGTTCTGTGTCAGAGCATCTTATGTGTTTGTACGTATTTTGGTTTCACTAGTAAACCAACTAGTGAGACATTCAAAATTTGTCTGAGTCTTCCTGCTCCTGGGATTATCTAATTTAGCCGCCCCATGACAAAAGCACAACCTGCATCTTTTTTCAGTTTTATTTATAATCTGATTCTGATGGAAGTTTCATTTTAGAAAACTATTTGATTCTCGCCACAACATCCGACTACTTCTTGACTCATGTTGAGGTGCTATGTCACATGTCTGTCTAAGATGTCACTTTCTTAAAGTGGCTGTGCTGACCGCTAAATTGAAAGCTACCAAAGTTAGCATGCAATAATGTATTTAGAAAGTTTCTTCTCAAAGAAAGATTAAGTGAGGAAACAAAAAAAGAACCTTCAACTTCAAAGAAAAAGAAAACTGCATTAAACACCCAAAGCTAGAAGTCTTTACTCCAAATATGGATTTATTCTGACCATTTTTCCCACTGACCAGGATAATCCACAATATTCCGCCACCGGCTGTTTAACGTTACAAGTTTGCTACTAATGAAGTTGGTAAAAAGGTGGATTCACATTTATTATTATATTACGAAAATGCCACTCTCAGTAATCTTTTTGTTTTCTTATAAACATCTGTCTAAAAGTCAAATGAGGCTGAAGTTGGTGTCTGATTTACAGCTTCGACTTTGACAGTTATGGGTTAAGGGAAAATAGTTATCACTTTTGACTGATTCTTACATGAAATCTAGTGTACAAATAGATTAAAGCGGCAGCAGATATTTTACAGAGGATGAAGATAAACCTTACCCATGAAAGTTAAGGAAAACTGAAAGCTAAACAATAAAATACAATTTTAAACATTATATCCCTACTTTAGCCTGGTACAGGCAAGTCTGGGAAAATATAGTCTGACATTAAACTGATCCATGAAAAAGGTTGGAGACCACTAGTATAGAAGAGTGTGGTGAGAGCAGCCATGTTGTTGGCTTAGAGACTGTGAGAAAGAGAAAGGAAGCAGAGCTGGATTCAGCAGAGATGAAAATGTTGAGGTTCTCTTTGGGAGTGATCAGGATGGATTGAAGTGGAATAAATCCATCAGAGGATCAGATCCTGTTAGTTGACTTTGGATGGCTTTACCTCACTTAGGATGATGTGACGATTATCCTTTTCCTATTTTTTTATTCATATTTCTTTTGAAAAGAAAAATGTCATGTTCATGTTCAGCACATCTGCAGAGATTTTTACACTGAATTCCATCCTGACACAACCCTATATTTTATCCGGGCTGGGGACCAGCACAGGGAGACCCAGACAGGCCCCCTTGTTAATACATGAGACACAAACTAGGGATCACCTTACAGCCTGTTTGCTGCTGAGCATCAATGAGCCGCCTATACAACTCTGTTGCAATACAACAGAGCCTTAGAGTTTCTTTTTTTTTTTTTTTTTTTTACATAAAAGCCAGAGAAGTTCAGTGTTCTGACTTTACCATTGATGCCAATTGTTATTTAGCGTTTCTATTGTGATTTGACTTTGTTGTTTATTGATTTAGCTTTATATCCTGTCTTGAATCTGGAGTTGAGTGTCGTTTCTAGATGCCCTAACAACTTCTACCCTCAGAGACAATACTGCATTTACATGTGACAGTTGTTTAATAAAAAATTAAAAAAAATCAGTAAAAACAGAATTATCCAGGAAATTCTACATTCTTAATAACTTTTTTTTATCTGTAGAGAAATGTTATTATTGATGGATTTGAGGTCAGGACTTCCTGGTGGGAAAATAACCGCTTTCCTGCTGCAGATGTTACGGGCCCACACGTCATCTCTGAACCACAACAATGATCGCTCTGGGATCGCTTCCATACCTGCATATGTATGGAGTCAAATTTATCAATAGCTTTTACTGCCTTTTTTTTGTCTAGTGATCTGAAACGTTTTCACAGGAGTCAGCAGTGACTGTTGTGATTAATTAACTGCACAGCTGCCGCACTTGTTGACTTTCTCCCGCTCTACTTCACACCGCGTTGGGAGCTCCACGGAGGCGATGGCAGAAGGTGTGTGTTCAAAATTCAACCACATTTATTATTGTATCCCAATCTAGGGAGACATTAAAGTTTGTGATATTTACCTACTTGATTTCAGATGATTTTATTGGTTTAGATCAAACAAACTTGACTCTCTGTAATATTACAATATCATATTTTCCTTCTCAACTGGCTATAATAAAATTTTTCTTCATTCAGCTTTACTGTCAACAAGAACTTATCCTTTTAGACTGTTGGAGCCGGATGAAAGCCGTTTCAATGGATGACATCATACTCACTCCATCCAGTTCTTGTATACAGTCAACGGGTGTACCCCGACCCTTGCCCAACAGCTGGGCAGGCTCCAGCTTCCCCCATCACCCTGAAAGGGATTCAAAAGATTTATGGATGGATTTTATCTATTTTGCCAAGAATAATATATATCCATGTGTTTTTATTTGTTTGTTTGTTTTAAATACATTTCAATGTGGAGCTCTGCCTCTCATCATCACTTTATCCATGTTTCAATTCATGGACTTTTTTTTAAAATAACGAGCAGACGCAGGGAAGAAAATTACCGCTGGATACTTTAATATCAGGCAAAAATGATACTCAAGACATGTTTTTGCACTGATTATTATAAACAAGCACCAAACTGTTTCCTATAGAGAAAAACTAAAGTTTTCTTTTTTGTGACTAAAATGTCTTGACGGCAGCTCCTGCCTCTGCTGAGCTCCACTGCTATGTCAAAGAACTTTTATTTCATTACCAATGAGCATTAAACTTAAAACAAACCTGATATTAAAATGGAGCGGACACTCGACTGTTTCAGATCCAGACTTTACTTTAAGGATTACCACAAATCACTATTTTCAGATGTCTGTCAGACAGATTTTTAGTAAAAATCTAATCTGATGTGCCACAGCCAAAGGGTCCAGAATCTGCTTAAAAGTTATTTTTCCCCCGTCTTTTATGTCTGCTGCTCCACTGGAGAACTACATGAAACATTTTACATCATTTTGACCTTTATTTTGTCTCTGTGAGCAGATTCCAACTTATTTGTTCAACTCAACACGTAAAGTCACCAAGATAAAAGAAAAAAAAAAAAAGAAACACCAGCTGCATTCCAATGTACACCAGAGTTGCATTTTTGGGCGCTATATATTTATTCATTTTATTTTCTACTAGAGAAAAATACTTATTTTAGACAGCTCACACAAATCTGTGTTCTGATTCTGTGGATCAACATGCAACTTTAAATGTTCCCAGTGATTATAAAATGGGTAAAGATATAATCTCATCTTCTTCAAACTTTTGCTGGCATCGGGACCCAAGTTTCACCAAGGAATTCTTTCAACAAATTGGATCCAGATTTTGGTAAAGAAATCAGACTCTCCCAGAATGCCAAACATTCCATGTTTCTTCAATGAGGTCAATAAGTATTCAAACATTCTACAATTTTGCAAGTTTTCCCACTTAGAAAACATGGAGGGGTCTGACATTTTCATCTAAGGTGCCTGTCCACTGTGAGAGACATAATCTTAAAAATAAATCTGGAAATCATATTGTATGATTGTTTTAAATAATTTAGTTGTGCGCCACTGATGCAAATATGTGTTTGAACACCTGTCTAGAATTTTGACCCTCAAATATCTCCGTTACACTTATTATCCTAAATTAGAAACACCTGTGTGAGGTCGTTAGCTGCATAAAGACACCTGTCCACCCCATACAATCAGTCAGACTCAAACTACTAATATGGCCAAGACCAAAGAGCTGTCAAAAGATACCAGAAACGAAATTTTAGACCTCCATTATGGCTGGAAATGGCTACAAAGCACTTCCAAGCAGCTTGGTGAAAAAAGATCCACTGTTGGAACAATTATTAGTAAATGGAAGGATCTAAACCTGACTGTCGATCTCCCTTGAACTGGGTCTCCTTTCAAGATCTCACCTTGTGGGATCTTCACTTTTCTAACCAAAGAAAGGTGAGAACTCAGCCCAGAACTAGACTGGAGGAGTTGGCCAAAGGAGATGCTGGTCGTCTGTGGCATTTGTGTTGTGCGATTTAGTATTTAAACTTCACACCAAAGAACATTCTGATGAGGAATCTGACATTTTGGGGTGGATCTTAAACGGATCTGAGGATGGCATAAGCAGAAAATTGAGAAGAAAAGGAGCCAAGAGTTTCTTGGTGGAGGTACGATGAGTTAGTAAAACTAGCTTGAACATGGATTACTGAGCTAAGACAGAAAGGTGCGTGTCTCCAGGAAAATGATTGGCATTAAAGTGGATTTTACCCTAACCCTATCATGTAGTTTAGCACTCATCTCAGCACCACAACTTTAGAATAACAAAATTGTGTTTAAAAATATTTTCAAACCTTAAATAAATGTTTCTTTGGTAAAACTAGCTTCCATAATCTTTTGATCAAACAAACTAGAAAACATTCCATTGAAGTTGTTTGCTGCTCTCGCTCTGGGCTTTTACAGTTTCAGAGGAAATATAAAAGCAGTGGCAATTTGATTTGGAGTCACACTGAGGACAGAGTTTTGCAGAAATGGTAGCATAGATGTTGATGTGGCCACTCAGCCGCCCCCATTGGGACTGGTGGAGTCAAGGGTGTTGCCCAGGGTAATGAGGGTGGGGCAATAAAATGTTTAACATCTGTCCCATTCAGGTTTATTTCTGCCAGATCTGGATCTTGAACCAGCAACCAGCGCCTCTCGGACAGATTTAGGTAAAAATATAAATGTTCAAAATTTTATTGACATGAGAAAAAAATTCTGCAACTCAGGTGAGAACATTTGATGTGTTTACACTGGTAATATTTGCTTATTCAAGGAAACCTGGTTACATGTTTGTGCCCAGCTCCTGAACATGGATAGTCATGAGATTTATGCTAGAACAGCATTAGTCAGGATTTTTGTTTTTATTCTTCACTTAAAGAAGTGTTTTTTTCACGTGTTTTTCAAATGTTCTTGTGGCATTTGTCTCGTGATGGAGGATATAGATGAAGAAATTTACAGTATATCAAACAAATGATTAGAGTGGGTCTTCAAAGCTCAGTGAGCACCTACTGACTTTGTCCCTCATTTTTTGATGGATGGATTACATGCTCTAAAGCAGGGGCCCCCAAACTGTGGCCCGGGGGCTGGATCCGGCCCTCCTCCACATTTGGCCCGGCCCCCAAAACACCATGAGAGATGCAGAATTATTATAGTTTTTTTTTTCTCAATCTGGCCGATCAAGACGCACCCAGACTTTGTATTCCATCCTTTTGCAGTCTGGACTGTGATGGGAGAAGAAAGATTATTTATTGGTTTATTTTTTTTTTTAAATGTTTTAGTATATTTTTTTCTGTAAAGATCACAGAAATTAATTATTTAAAATTTGGCTATGTGTGGCTTACTGGAAAGACATGTTTACGTTTAGGCTGTGGTTGTTACACTTTTTCCGTTAGCCTACAAACCAACCCCGGTCCCCCATCAGAAAAGTAAACAGTTATGTGGCCCTAACAAGTAAAGTTTGGGGTCCCCTGCTCTAAAGTACTGTGTGGAAAACAGGAACAAATAAGATTAGACAATTTTTCACAACAGACATTTTTGGCCAATTTCTCCTACAAAGTTATTTGACAAATGAATGTCTGCCTTCCTCAAAAAGATCTATTTTCCAAACTGTGCTGAAGCAATACATTATTCTTATACCTTTTCAGTGTTGCCTTTTTTGACAACCTATGCAATGATTGTCTACAAGAATTTGATGTGTTAGAAATGAGCTGAGAACTTTATATTTTAACCTGTGTGATTAAAAAAAATGTCTTCAGCTGTTATCTCACTGCCCTGCTTAGAGGACAAAGGCTTTTTCTTTTTCTTGTAGAGAATGAATCAGCTCTAAGTCTGCAGTGTTTGACATTGTAAAACCAGAGTTGAGATTTAAATGATTAGAAATCTATCTGTGGACTGTAGTCATTTCAAATATGGCACACAAGTGATAAAAAGCAGATGAAATGTTGGAGAAAGTAGAGAGAAACCAGGTCTCTCATCTCTGACCTTCATGACAAAGAACAGGTTTCAGTTTTACTTGAAATTTATGAATAGAAACTAAATATAACCTTGTTACTTAAAGTCATACTGTGGTCATCTTTTGATTGATGGTAAACGTGTTCTTTTAATTATGATTGTTAGTGTTCTTAGCTAAAATCAGAAGACCTGTGGCGGTTTTTAGGACATAGTTTCTGCAGAGCAGCAGTAGTTCATAAGAAACTCCCCTCTTAGTTGGGGGCGGAACTATTGGCAGAGTAAGCCCAGCCCCATTTCCCATCATACCTTCGTTTACACTCTCTTCCGCTAGCTTACAGCCCCAGCATGACATTTCTGCTGAAAAAACAATGGCGACCAACATCGGAGTTATCCGACCTGATGCCAGCTCAGATGAGGAAATGTATTTGTCTGTAATAGAATAGAATAGAAAATACTTTATTAATCCCTTTGGAAAACCTCAGGGAAATTCAAGTACCTTCATCCGTACAGCACCACAAATGGAATAAAATAACCAAATAAAGTAAAATAGAATAAGAAAATAAAGTAAAATAGACTGAATATAGCTAAATATGCAAAATAGGAAAAGAATAAATAATACAAAAAAAATCAACATTGCACGATACCCTGAATGATTGGACATATTGCACTGGTAAGAGAGCATTGCACATGTATTCCTGTAAGTGGATGCATCGGAATAGAGAGGAGCAGAGGGCTTGTGGTGCACTGATTCTAGCACCTAAGCTAGTGCTAAAAGATTTTTTATTTTTATCTGAATTGAAAAAAAAAATCTCAAAATTGCACTTTAAGCTTAATTTTCTTTATATACTGCATATGTCATACGTCATGAAAAAAATGTCACAAGAACATGTTAAAAACACGTTTTTCATTGGAGTGGGAAATGGATAAACTCAGATTAACTCTCTACATGTTTTGAGAAACTTTTAAGATGCCACAACTCAACTCTTTATGACAAGTTGGTGACAAACCATCTAAAATATTCACAAGGGAGTTTCTAAAAGGTTTTGCACTGGTCCTAAACTTTCTTCTGAATGAAGATTAAAGTGAATCATCTTCCAAGAAGTAAAATAATCCTAATCCACACTTTCTGACCTGTTTTTTGAGACTGAGTGAACCCATCGACCACTGGACAGTATAATCCCATAAGTAACAGAGGGAACGTTTTTTTCACATAATAAATGTGCCACAAAGTGAGAGCAAACGCTGCATCGGTACTTCACCTTGAATATAAAGCATGAATCTTTGCTTCATCCCAGCTTTAGTGGGCTTGAAAGTGAGGGGCTCAGATTAACAGATACAGAGATTTTCACGGAAGCTGGGTGTACTGGAGGACGAGCGCATGAAAAGAGGAGAGACTTTCAATTCAAGTAAGAGGCTTACTTTTAGTCAAAGGACTTCTTTTAGTGTCCGGCGGTTCTTTTTGAAAGCTGTCAGGACAGATAATCCTGACGGCGAAAGGGTCAGACTGAATGTCATGTCATGTCTGTCTTTGAGCACAAAGCCAAACAATTCCTCACATCAATACACTTCCCTGTGATACAAGTCACTGCCAGACATAGAAATGCTCCGTGACATTCTGGTGAAAAAGTGTTTGGCTTTTTGCTCTGAGACAGGAACTCTGGTGATTCGTCAGAGGAGAAAAAGAAAATTAATGGAAGAGTCTTTGTGGTTTGTTGACAGGGCACTGTACTTTATCAAAGCCATCAATAATGTTACTTTGCAATGCATTAACTATAGAGGCCCCGCCGTTAATGTTATATAACATATAACTGCATAAAATATATCATAAGGAAAAAAGAAAATAAGGCTTATCTGGAAGAAAAACAGTAAACATCATTTTTTTTCTTTAATAAAGGACATAAAATAAAAATTCTTATTATATTTTCAATGCAATTCTGTTGCTCTGGTAATAAAAAAATATATAGTCTCAATTCTAATAAAATTAAAGCATAACTAAATGGGTTTATGCTGCAAATTAAAATAGTTTAAATAAAGGAAATTCGCATAATTAAACTCCTTCATGCCTGTTTTTATTTCCAGCAATATAAAAATAAATATTCTTCATAGTCTTTTTCTTTCAAAGTAATACTTCATTAAAAACCTACTTCAATGAATGAATGAATTTCTTTTTTTTTTTTGCCATGTTCTTGTAGCATTTTTCTGCAGTCCCATTTCGCCCCTGTGGCTCAGCTGATTGAGCAGCCATGATCTAAGGTTTGCTGGTTCAAGGCCCACTTTCCCCACTCAACTGTTGTTGGGTCCTTGGGCAAGACACTTCTCCAATGACTCCACCATTGACATATATAGAGATGGACATAGCAAGGCTGTGACGTCACTCATAGAAAATGCCTTACCTCTGGTTCCAAAGAAATTAAGTCAATTCAATTTCTGCTTTATGAATTTTGTCCTTTTGAGACTGGACTACGTTCGCGAGCAGTGATTGGTCCAAGTCATCATTTCTCTGATAACCACTCCTGCTAATTAGCAGTGAGATTGTTGGAAAACCTAACCCGGCTACTGATGGGCGAAGGCAGAGTTCACCCTGGACAGGTCGACAGTCTGTCGGACGGAAAATATATCATGAAAAAAAAAAAAACACATAACCACAAGATTACTGGGAACCCTTTTAAAATAAAGATGATTGAAGTGGATATTTAAGTGGAGTCCTTGAATGGTACATTGTGAAATAGTGGCAGGCGGCATGAAGGAGATCACAAAATTAATCTTATTTAGCTCGTCTAATAGATTTTAGTTGCTTTTATTTCACTAAAATGGTACAAGAACTTGAGCTTTGATATTAAACTGATTTGTACTCAGGGACCTAGCTTACTCCCATTTGTGTGACGATTGTCTTCGAAGTATTCCTGTGATAGTTCATTAGGCTGGTGTGAAAGGTCTCTTAGACTATGATATGAAATAGTGAAAACTCTTCGATCTTAGAATGTGGGTTAAAGTTAATTGCAAAGGAACTCTAGTTTAGTTCTCTTTCAAAAAGAATCAAGAACCAAACGGTTCAGAAAAACTACAGCAAGCAAAACATTGAATTTGTGCATTACAGGCCTTGATCTAAAGGGGCAAAAATCACACAAAGATTAAACGTGTAAAAATAACAGCAGGACTCGCCAATTTTTGCATTTTTTTTCCTCCTGTCTTGGTCAGAGGTTGTTTTTTTGCAAGCCACTACAAACTGTGCCGCTGAGTTGCAGCTGTCATAACCGCATCGTGTTTCCGCTTCAGTCCTTGGGTTATACATGAGAAACGGCATCATTTAAAGTAAACTGCAGCTTTACTTCCTTGAGGCTTGGTTGTTATGTAGTAAACAACTTGTGGATTTGAAATTTGTTTTGTTTAGACACTTCAGAGAAACCTAGAATACTGTACATGTTCATGGAAGAGCCTGGAAGGGAAAGGGGGTGGTGTGCAAAGCAAACAGCAAAGTCTGCTTTTTTTAATAGCCAGTTAGTGAGTCCACCACAACATTTTTGCATGTTACTGAGTTTCCAGGTGTTTTTAGACGCACAAATCTTTAGTAAATAATATGTGTTTGAAAAAATAAAATAAAAAAACAGCCAGCAGCTTCTTGTAAAGGGCATCAAAATCAGCAAGCAGATGTTGAGTCTGACCTTACCTTTCCAAATCATACTCCCCCCAGAGAGTGTCTCCGGCAGAGAAAATTTGGACTAATTGGTCCTAATGAATTAGTGGCCTAACCTCTTCAAAAAATGAAGGTCACAATCATTTAAAAACTTTGATATTTGGCTTTTTTTTTTGGAGTGTGCGCTTACCTCAACACAAGAATGGATACATGAACATGACACAACCTTTAATATTGTCTGATACAGACCTCTATCTCATTTGTATGATCCAAAGCTCCCTTAAAAAGCCACTGGATATAACTTGGTGCATGTTTTCTGTCCTGTAATTCATCATCATTCCACTAGGGGCGGTAGAAGAACTTTTGCTGTTCGTTTCAAAATGGCTGCCTCTGCAAAATCTCATAAACACTTTTGGCGAGAAAAACTTTGCTAATTTTTTAAAACTTTATGGTGAATTAACTCATTTATTGTTACTGTTTTTTATAGCTACTTGTTGTGTAGAAAGAATGCAAAATGTGTTGATAATTATTTCTTCATAATAGAGTTGCACCTTGTTAAAATGTGTGTATCAATTTTGAGTCAGTGGCTAAATAAGGGGCCTTTTTCCCCCAGAACACTCGTGTCAGTATTTTTGCGTCTTAAATTAACATAGTTAGTTGACTTATAATTGATACAAATTGATAGTCTTTAATTTTTAAGTCAACATCTCATTAAAAAAATGAAATTCTTTTTTTCTTTGAATTTCATCAAGGGGTTTGAAAAGCACATTAATTCCAAAGAAAATAAAGATTTTCTGTCAACTTTGAAGTTGTGGGCTTTACCGGGTAAATCCAGACACTTCTTGTGCAAATATTCCCAAAAAAGGATTAAGATCAATAATGACGCATTAAAAGCCCTGAATGGCAGTCAGGGACATTTATATGAGGACCAAACAATGACAGCATCTTCCTATACCAAATAAGTTAGTTGAAAAGACCATTCAATGCAGGTTTGAGACTTCCTCTGCATGTCTGTGATTGACTGGCTGTCTAAACCACTGAAGCACAGGACCGCCTCTACACCTCTGAGAACAACTGTGTCAATCAATGGAGCAGCCAGCATGGGAAGTTCATTTACGTTTCACAGTTGGCACTGATTTATAATGATTCCAACCTTTCAGATTAGAAAGATCAGCAAAACTTTGTCAACTCTGATGGAAGGTTTATACCAGCCTCGGCAACTTACATTCAAAAGACCATTTCCAGTGAAAAGTATAAACGTGCGTATATGTGCATTTTGGGGTTCT
>NC_050528.1:23872503-23874134 GCF_002922805.2 Oryzias melastigma
GGTAAAGGTTCAAAACATTTATTTAATATGTTAATATGGGTTGGTGTGGTCCGTGTTACAGGCGTGTGCCGAACCGTAGTTGGTGATCTGGTACACCCCTACTTAAAACACAATCAACAAGAGAGATGGCATGATGACAACAATAAAAAAAATAAAGTGCAACAATGGAGATGATGCAATAATCATAACCTGAGAATCTGACCCTTAAATACACTGAGGATAATTAACTTAAATTAGAAGAGCTGTGGATAATTATAAATCTATAGAGCATTTCAAGAAATCCCAACTGAAAACAAATCCAACAATAGATCACAATCCTATACTGATTAACTAGTTTCCTACAACTTCGCACATCTTTAGGTAAAGATATTAAATGGTTAGAGTCCACCAAATATTGAAATAATCTTTAAAAACATTGTGAAACCAGAAATGAATCTTTGAAATAAAAGTCAAGGATTCCTTCTGAATGTTATGTAAGGAGGAAAATGTCTAAAAGGAGCTATGTACATGATTTATTTGATTTTATGTAAGGAGTAGAATGTAGTAAATAAGTTGAAACTATTTAAAGTGGGCTTGATGAAAAATTAAATGAATTTTGGTTGTCCCTGTATTTCAATGAAGTTTAAAAAAACACTTTAGAACTGCTTTTTTCAATAAAGTTCACACAAGGACAGTGTAACTATATTTATGGAAGAGTTTTAATTAACAAACCCAATAGACTCACAACAACAAGTATAATAAAAATTAGTGCTTCATAGACAGGAGCTGGAAGGAAAGTGCTGGAGGAAACTACCAGAGGAGATCGTCCATTTACTACAGGACTGGTGCACTTTAGTTTGCTGCCTTCCATAACAGGCAGGGGGCTCACCAGCAGGTGTTTTTGGCAGTTAAAAGTGGAACCACAGTTGCAGTAGAGCAACAACCTAAAAGTATAAGAGGCACAAAAACCAAAGAGCAGAGCAATGTTCATGGGCATATCTAAATAAACCTGCTTGAGGCAAGTTTGAAGAAAAAGTGAGCCGTATCTGTTCATCAAGCGACCACTAGGGGCTTGCTCCACAAGTGAAATGACTCACCCTCGCAAAATATTGGATTTTTACCCAATTTATTAGTTCATAGATTTAAAATCCAAGACAACCACACCTGACCACTTTCTTTTTATCAAAATGACTATTTATTTCATATTTGAAGTTGAAATTGCTATCAAATGAGAAAAAGACATTTCAAAATTAACTCAGAGCGTGCTCATCCCAGCAGTGCTTTCAAAATAATAAATCTCGGTGGAGGGAGCTCAGCAGAAACATTAGGCACAGTGTTTTTCTGTTGCAATTTTCAATGTCAAAATATTTCATGACAGATAAACAGAGACAGAGCTTCGCATAAAATTGTGAAATTATGTATGTCTCAACTTTAAAATGAAATTGCCTCAGCAGCAAAATATGGTATGCAAACATGAACTTTGTACTTAATTTGCTGTAACGTCATCACACAATGAAAAGGAAGAGGGTCTGATACTGATTCCCTTTAAATAACACAATGAAAGTCAGACCAAATGATGCTTATCATGCTTTTATAACAACAATAACAAAACTCTACGAAAAGTATTGTCCCCTTGTAAAGAAAAAAATAAA
>NC_050528.1:23874162-23875166 GCF_002922805.2 Oryzias melastigma
GTAAAACGTAAACATTAAAGGAAAAAAAAAATAGTAAAGTCAAATAAAACTTAAAGTAAGAAAGTAAATACTAATTTATACAGCATTTCTCACAAAGAACAACTCATAATTCTCACACAGTTAATACAAGACAAACCCAAAGAAATAATGCAAGCTGCTTACAATGCAAAAAGTTCTTGAAATTTGATTTTTTTTCTTTAAATAACCAATAAAATCTGTCAACAGGGTAAATACGAAGGGAGGTCTACCAAGACGTTTTTAACAAGTAAAACTAGAATTATATTAGTCAAAGTGAGAAAAATTAAAAGCAGAAATAATTAGCTCAAGGTCAGATCCGGATAAAACCATTTTAGTTTAGCCACTCTTTTCATTGGATAAAACCTGCTTGTATTTTTATGTTTTTTTCTTTTTAGTTTTGAATGGGCATCAAAAGACATAGATTTGTCAAACCGGACAAGGTTCCTTAGACAAGGCTGTGTGTTTTGATGGTAGATATTTAAGCGTTTGGGGAGAAGATGATTTTTTCTGTCTTTTGAGAGTTTAGGGGTTGCCAAGAAAATCTCATTAAGTAACATGGCCAAACTTTCAAGTAGGTAAGACAGATTTTTGCACTGTTGTTGTCACCAAAGGAGCTTTAAAGTTGAATGTCATCAGCATATAAATGATATAAAAAGGGGGCTAATAAGTCTCGCAGGAGAGATTTAGTAGAAAATGAATTAAATGGGGCCCAGAACAGAACCTTGAGGAACACCACTAGACAGGATTTTCCTTAATTAGATACACCGATAGTTTCGAACGCGGTTTTCTTCCCATCAAAATAAACAAAATTATAGTTTCAGAATTGGCTGTTGTTCTGGAATTATCGCAGATAATACTGATAAGCAGAAAATAGAAAAAAAACTATCTTAATTTTTTTATATATAGATTTTTGTGTTTATATATTTTATTTAATGGCTCGAACTAGCGAGCTTTGATGCTTGTCACCACTATGATCGACACCCCCC
>NC_050528.1:23875307-23875419 GCF_002922805.2 Oryzias melastigma
AAAAATCTGCAAAATGAAAATTAAATATTTCAGGACAGAGACTGCAGCTCTAGAGGTAGTTAACATACTTTTTACTGTTTGTTTTTAGAACAAAGTTTTTATTTTAGATAAC
>NC_050528.1:23875667-23882536 GCF_002922805.2 Oryzias melastigma
ATTCCTCAGGAAGTGAGGTAAAATGTCATAATCAATCAGCTTGTGACATCACTTCAGAAAGTCCTTATCTGTGAGAAAAAAACCTGCCGAAAAAATCTTTAGTTACTAAAGAATCCCAGAGACCAAGAACTCACAAGAGAACTCACCTAGAGACCTCGAGACGCCTGAACTCACCCGAAACATGAATAAAACACGAAAATCTACAACCTTACCCCAGAAAAACATGAATGAAACCCTTGAAGCTAAACCTTCATGGGTACCTCGCCGTGCCGGGGCAGTGGGACCGAGTGCCCACTGGGCCCTCCCTCCTACCCGCCCCAGGGTGGGGGAAAGACGCGGCCCCTCTACCCCTGACGCGACTGTCAGCCGGGGTGCACTGTCTTCAGTGTGCTCCCACCGTGTCGCAGCGCCCTGGGCGGGGACCGGCCCACGTACAACGGACAGCAAGGACTCTGCGGCGATGTCGGCTACCCACCCGACCCGTAGCGAAACACGAACCAAAGAGACGCACGCGAGTCAGAGGGTCCTGAACGAAACCCCATGGCGCAATAAAAGTAAGAGGCAGCACGCGCCGGCTGATGTAGGATCCCGGGCCGTCCTCGGTTCCCAGGCGCACCACCGGCCCATCTCTCCTGCCCCATCAGGGAGCGCGTGCAATGGGATTCGAAAGAAGACCCTGAGAGAAGAACGGGACCGTCTCTTGGAGCGACTGAATGGAACAAATGTGTATCTATCCCTACTTAAACAGAAAAGAATTACGACTGAGGAGAGCTGTGTCGTGCACTGGAAGTTGCTGCAAGACATGGAACTAAAACTGAAAGAAGAACGTCAACTCAGGCAAGAACGTGAAATGGAACTTAAACGATGTAGACAGTTGATGAAGGCAAAAGCCAAAATAGTTGAAGAGGGTCTGGAGGAACAAACCAACTTGAACAACAAGATGAACATAAAACTACGATTAAAGGCCAGATGGGCGAGCAAACTTCAGTCTCAGGTGGCGGAGCTTTCTGAGCAAGTGACAACACTGCAAGCATCTGTCCAACCTGTGGAGTCTACCGACCAAACCGAGGATTTGCTTGTCCTAAAAGAAGAAGAATCTGAGAACACCATGGAAGAGCCATCCGTGGAAATTAAAGTTTCAGAGTCGGAGTTAGATTCTGAACAACAAAAGGTTCCAGAGCCTTCCAAAAAGCGCAAGAGGCGTAAAAGGAATAAGAAAACGGAGGAAATCCCTTCCCCAGAGGAACAGGAAACTTGCGAGCCAGTCAGCTCACCTTTGGCTGACCAAGAAGTTCAAGATAACATCAGTCTTGATCACCAAAAATCAGAGGAAACTGACTCACTAACAGTGGAGTCTGTTCCTGAAGAGACTGTCATGGAATATAAGGATAATATCGATGAGGAGGAATCAGTAGAAGTTAATGTTTCAGAACCAGAGTTAGATTCTGAACAACAAGCGGTTCCAGAGCCTTCCAAAAAACGCAAGAGGCGCAAAAGGAATAAGAAAACAGAGAAAATCCCTTCCCCAGAGGAACAGGAAACCTGTGAGCCAGTCAGCTCAACTTTGGCTGACCAAGAAATTCAAGATAACATCAGTCTTGATCACCAAACAACAGTGGAAACTGACTCACCAGCAGTGGAGTCTGTTCCTGAAGAGACTGTCATGGAGTATAAGGACAATGTTGTTGAGGAGGAATCAGTTCAAGTTCAAGTTTCAGACCCAGTGTTTGTTTCTGAACCTGAAATAAAAGATTCACTCCCAAAATCTTTGGAAAATGTCAGTGAGGAATCATCAGTCCAAGTTCAGGTTTCAGACCCAGTGTTTGTTTCTGAACAAGAGCAACTGCTGACTGCAGAACCTTCCAGGACATGCAAGATTCCTACAGAGATGGACACAACAGAATGTCATCCCAACAAAAAACAGAGGATCTGTGAACCAGTCACAAAGGTCAAAACTCGTTTGGTCAAAACTCGTTTGGCCAAACGAAGAGATGCAATCAACGCAAGACATGAGCAGAAGAAGACTGCACTGAAGACTTTTTTGATGTGACTGAACATGAAATAAAAGATTCACTCCCACAATGTCTGGAGGACATCTCTGAGGAGGTTCCAGCCCAGACAGACACCTCAGAGCCAGAGACGGTTTCTGAACAGGTCCCTCCCCAAGAAGAAGACCTTAAAGAACCTGAACCTTCTGATGTGGAAAATCAGGATGTGGATTCTTTGGAAACCTCAGACTGTTCAAGTCAACCAGAGTCACCCAAGGAACAAAAAGTCTCCCTGTGGCGAAGATTCAAAAAGGCTCTGACCCCAGCAAGATGGCGCAAGTACAAGAGTGACACTTGTGTGGTCATCCCAGATTAAAGATCTACAGAGCCTGCAGAGGAAGCTGAAAATGTGCTCCAAAGTACATCTGTGGATGATCAAGACTGTGACTCCTCGCTCATCTCTGCTTCTTCTGGTTCTGGATTGACTGAACACGAAACGTCTGAAGAACAAGACGAGGAAATGTCCGACGACGAACAAATAGCATCTGAGGACATGGAAGAAATAGTTGACGAGGAGATAACATCTGAAGAAGAAACTTCAGATGACAAAGATGAAACGTCAGATGATGAGGGAGAAACATCAGATGATGAAGACGACGAGTCCGCCGATGAATCTGAGAATACCGGTGGAAAGAAAATTGAAAAAGACTGGTGTTATTTTTGTTTTATTTTTTTCATCATTTATTGCATTTATTACATTTTTTTTAAGTTTTCCTTGGTTATTTATTGATTTATTGTCTGTAATTTTTGGATTGATAAAACTGTAAAGATAATTCCAGCAGATTCTAAATCAGAAAAGCGGTGCGACCAACTGACTGAGGAACCCTCCAGGAAACCTTCGTTTCCTGGAGGGTTCCTGGAAGGCTCGCACCACTTTTCTGCTTCAGAATCTGCTGGAATTACGTTGAATTATGTTGATTGTATTAACCGTTGATAAGTAACCTCAGATGATGAAGACTAGTCCGCCGATGAATCTGAGAACACTGGTGGAAAGAAAATTTCCCTGTGGACACGATTTAAAAAAGCACTCACACCAGCAAGCAAACACCAGCACAAATAGAGACAGAAGATCTCTACTTTAGCTGGAACAAAGACTGGTGTTATTTTTATTATTTTCATTATTTATCAATGTTGTATTTTGTTTAAAAAATGCCGGAAAAAAATACTTTTTTTTTTTTTTAGTTTTTCTAGGTTATTTATTTATTTATTGTTTGTACATTTTTTGATTGATAAAACTGCAAAGATAATTCCAGCAGATTCTAAAGCAGAAAAGCCGTGCGACCAACTGACTGAGGAACCCTCCAGGAAACAAAAGTTTTCTGGAGGGTTCCTGGAAGGCTCGCACCACTTTTCTGCTTCAGAATCTGCTGGAATTACATTGAATTATGTTGATTGTGTTAACAGTTGATAAGTTACAGTATGTAGTTTCACCGGCGACGCTTGAGATGTTAAAGGGTTAATGTGTTTGGGTTTTCTAGTGCCCAGGTTCCCTTATTAGTAATATTTTTAAAATCATTTTTAAATATCATGTTAAATATATATATATATATAAGTATATGTTTGGGTTTTCATGTTCTCCCCGTGCATGCGTGGGTTTTCACCGGGGACTCCGGCTTCCTCCCACCGTCCAAAAACATGCTTCATGGGTTAATTGGTGACTCTAAATTGCCCCTAGGTGTGAATGTGAGAGTGAATGTGTGTGTGATTGTGGCCCTGCGACAGACTGGCGACCTGTCCAGGGTGTACCCCGCCCTCGCCCATCAGCAGCCGGGTTAGACTCCGGCACCCCGCGACCCCAAAAGGGACGAAGCGGTCAGGAAAATGAATGAATGAATGAATGAATGAATGAATGAATGAATGAATGAATGAATGAATGAATGAATGAATGAATGTGCAACTAACGCATGTAATGCAACCACAAGGGGGCACAATCCAGTGCTCCCTTGTGCCGGTCCCAAGTCCGGATAAATGCAGAGGGGTGTGCATATTTAACTATAAACATAGAGATCCAGATCTAGATGCAGAGCCAGAAAAGAGCGGCCAGGCCAGGCAAAGCCAGGATGGACGGATATGACTAGAAGTGACTGGAAGTAATGGTCCAATATTCCTCCAGAACTCTTCTCCTCTTCAGAGGCAGCTGACAGGTACCAGCAGTCAAAGTGAGCTGCACCACCGGCTGCTGTTCTGGCAAAAACTCAGTCCTTCCAGGGAGGCCCGGTCCTGGGCTGCATGGCGCCCTCTGCAAAAAGGGCCAATACTTTTATGACACATTTAAAAATGAACAAATGGAACAAACGGATCCAGGTTCTCTCAGATTTGTATTTTGTGCACCTCCTTTGATCATCAAACACTTAAACAGTGCACTTCTGTAAAGTAACGTCAACAATCAAGTAAAATAGAGCAGCTTTTGAATTGGAGCCTCAGTTTTCTGTTCTTAGTTAACAGGAGTGGAACCTGGTGTGTTCTTCTGCTGCTGTAGCCCGTCTGCCTCAAGGTTGGACATTTCAGAGATGCTCTTCTGCAGACCTCAGGTGTGACCGGTGGTTATTAGAGTTACTGTTGCTGTTCTATCAGCTGTAGAAGTTTGCAGATTCACACCTATTTTTATCCAGATGCTGCTTTTATTGAGGTTAATTGGTAAAATAAATTAAAATATATAGGTATCATCCCTGCTTCTCCAGCAACAAATGATCTTTCTGCAGCTACATCTCAAACTGCAGAGATTCTGCTTCTGTTTGAGGATTTATCTTCATCTTCAGTTCTTCTTTGCTGCACATTTGCAGCCTTAGAGTCCTCGCAACGTTCACAATCCGGTAAGGCTTTGGTCCAACTCTAAACGCCTCTGGACCAGCATCTGTTATTTCAGCATCAGACTGCAGGAGAACCACACAACCGAGGTTATTGTGCAAAGTTCAGGACCTTCAGGACACTGGAAAACCACAGAAGTCTTTGAATAAACCCTGAAGGTGCAGCTGATGTTCAGCTAAGAGAGACGCAGGATTCTGCTCTCTGGATATTCAAATTATTGTTTATTTTCCTGTAATGTATCATGATCTACTTCTCCTATTGGATTCTGGAAGGAAAACTTCTTAAAAAGAGTCATGGTTTCACGAGGCGAGGAGAACCAAAGTGCTGGAACCCAGAAGAGCACAGACAAGATTAGACAAATATCTGAAGAGTTATGAGTTACTGCAGCGCACAGATAGTTTTAATCTCTTACCAGAAAAGAGGAATTTAGAAAGAAACGGAGGACTCTGCATGAGGCTGGTGGCCTCTCAGCATGTTGTTTCTGCAGGTGGACCTGCTCCTTCTGCAGGAGTCCTCACACTCTTCAGTGTGAGACCAACTGTCCGGTCCATCCTGACTTCCAGGGCGACACGGAGAGCAGCTGTTCTCTGCATTGTATTCATCCTCTGTGTATGCACCATTAGACAGATTATTGTACTGTTGTTTTCACCAAGGGAGCTATAAAGTTGAATGTCATCTAATATAAATGATATAAAAATGCGGCTGATATGTCTCACCAGACAGATGTAGTTGATAATTAATTAAATGGGGCCCAGAGCAGAACCTTGAGGAACACCACTCAACAGAATTTTGGCTTTATTAGATAAACTGACAGCTCTGGACGCTGTTAAAGTTGTTAAAGTGATGAGATTGATCGCGATGTTATCTGTGGCACATTCTTATGGGATCTAAAAACAAAGGTTAACGCTGTTTTCTTCCCATCAAAATAAAACAAATTTTAGTTTCAGAATTGGCTGTTCTTGAATTATTGCAGAAAATACAGATGAGCAGAAAATAGAAAAAAAAAAAAACAACTAAAATTCAATATCTAAACCCAACTGCAGTAATGGCCAGTAATTATTCTGATGCTCTTTTGTTCCCTAACCAAACAGAGTTTAAGGGCTTGACTACGACAACAGGAACATCTGCTTAAAACCAATAAACTGCAGGACGCTCTGATGTCTTATAGCTTTCTCATACTAGATCAAAGTAAAGGGATTGATACTTGTGTTTTTTTTCTTCACCACTCAGACAAGTGCCGAATTAGCATCATAAAAGAAAAAAAATGAACCAATCACCCGATGATTCAGTTAAAATTCAAGGTGACTGCTCAACCTCTAATAAGAAAATAGCTTTAATATATTCTTTTAATGTCTCTAACCCTTATTGGATCAAATTAAAATAAAAGTTCAAAGGCATTTTGCCTTTAAAGTCTGGTTTGATTTGGTGTTTAAAGTGAACATGCAGGGATATTTAACCCTTTAGTGGTGCTTCTATGTATTCTCTCTTGTAGCCATTTCTGCTTTTTTTTTACTTCAACCTGTTAAGTCGCTCAAGACAGAATTTTTGATGTTATCCATCAATTTTCTGCCTATTGTTGAAATTGTGACAGAAAATTATCCTGTTGATGAAATCTAAATGTGTATGTCTGGTCAATTTCAAAGTTAAAAAATAATGTGTGATGTGGTGTTAACAGGTCATTGTCATGTTGTTTTTTTTTTCAATAAAAATAATAATTAAGAAGTTAAATATAAATTAATTCATTTTTATATTTAAAAAAATGTAATTTTCATATATGAAAAAGTAAAGCATTATTACTATTATCAGTTATTTTAGTAGAGGTAGTATTTTAATTAATAATTACATATACTTCTTTACTTTTAGAATCTTACCTTTTTATTAAGATAAAAAAAAATAACTTTCTAAAGTGTTTGAAATGTTGGATCCAGGGCCGTGCAGAGACATTTGGAGGGGCAGGTGCTCAAAGTTAAAAAAAAGGGCACATGGAACAAAAATTTGAAGCACCGCACCACA
>NC_050528.1:23884027-23886546 GCF_002922805.2 Oryzias melastigma
AGGCACATTGACAAAAGGGCACTTTGGGCATCAAGGGGCAAAGGGGCAGGTGCCCTAGCACCCAGCGCCCCCCCTCTGCACGTGCCTGGTTGGATCACATGATAAAAAAATTTTGAATATGTAAAAAGAGATGCAGAACTGTGCACAGACATGTGCACTGTGTGCACTTGTAACTGAGAAAAAAAACTGTTTCTAACACAAAAAAAATTCAAGGTTTCTGAGCTTAAATGGAGACCAAATTATAAACTAAAAGACCTTTTCCTCCATTCATTAAACAAAAAAAATGACCCTGTTTGTGTGAACTTTTCCCCCAAATCTTGTGGCGTTAAAGATAAATGTTAATTATTTTGAAAATATAAAACGACCAGTGTATAAAGGAATAAACCAACCCAGTATTTTAGTTTTCTGCATGAAAGATGAGACATTATGAACTGAGGGGGAAATGGGAGTGATTGATGATGAGCGATGAATCTCTGTCACCAGACTCTGTGTTACCACCTTTATCACAACCACCTTCCCCCTTCAGCAGAAAAACATTACAACATATGAGCTGTATTCAGTGAATTCTAAGCTAAAAAAAAAAGCACAAACTGGAGTCAAAGCCAACGATGTTCTGAGCTTTTGCAAGCTTTCAGGTTCTTGGTTGTTTATTGTGATTGTGTAAAAGGCCACGTACTGATTCACATCGTAGGTAGGATTACAGACTTCAGCAGCTCAGTAAACATTGATTCCAGCAGTAAATATGAGCGACTGACTCCAACTGGATTGATTTTGTTGATGTAAAAACTCCTGACTTCATCCTTTAGGCTGCTGATCAATTGAGATGGGGTTGATTCATTGCTATTTTGAGATCATTTTTAACAGTTTTATACTGTTGTAATTCAACCCAAGTCAAGTTTCCATTCAATATGGCGAGCAAAACAAAGTCATGTGGTTTGTGAAGCCACCATTTACGGCTTTATTGCTAGATAACTTGAAATAAAGAAACATGATTTTAGTTTAGCTAATTAGTGTTGCAGAATCCAACAATTCAAATTGGAGGGACATGTTTATGAATAAAATAAGATATCGATGGAATCAGAAAAAGACCTAAGGCACTCCAGAAATGTGAAAAGTATAAAGATGATAATTCTTTAAACTTTTAATTGAAGCAAAAAATCCAAAACGTTTAAATACATTGAACAAAAACCGCTGGATTTTTTTTACATTTATTTTAAAATTTGATTTAATTTAAACTTGTTGCTCTGAACCTTTTTCTTTTTTCTTTTTTTGTCCTGTAGCCTTATTTTAAGACAACATGTAAGTTTCTAGATGTTAAAAAGCATCAACTTGAACAAATATCCACTCAACAGATAGTTGGATAAGTTGGATATTTAGTTGAAAGACAGTTGGACTATTTTGGTGCTTCAAATATGAAGTTATTGGAAGAACAGATGTATGTCCATGAATGTGTCTACTTGAATATATGTTTATTTTAGACAATAATTTTAGTTATTGGAGCAATTTTACAATAGTACCGTTAGGACCTGCAAAGCCCTCAGTGAACGCCTAAAATGATCAGAAAGCAAGTATCTAAATCATAGGGAAATGTTTTGCTTTATATATACAATTGTCCCAAATAAATTTTAGAACATTCCAACTGTTCTTTCAGCTCCTTTCACAGCCTTATGCCCCGGCTGTGCTCCTGTCAGACTGTTTTTTCCACATGAAAGTTTCTGACCAATCAGATTTTAGCCCTTAGTTGTTGCTAAGTTCATGAAAGTCTGCCTTATGTGCATACAGTCAGTGCTTCTGTCCTCACTTCCAGTTTTGTGGGTGACTTTCATGAAAAAACACTGCTGATTAAACTATAGCCATAGTGTAGATAAAAAACATTGATGTTGATTCAGCCAATCAGAATCTGAGTTAGAGTCTCTGCAGCTTCGTGAAGGTGGAAGAAGACATAATCGCCTCTGATTGGATGGTCAAAGTTCGCGCTACCAAAAGCAAACTTATTTTGTAGTTTGTTCCAGGCTGTAGGCAGTAGCTGCACCGGATTTTGCTTGAATTACTTGCTGTTTTGCAGTAAAAGAAGGTAGATCATTTGATTTAGTTGCAGATTTATTATTATTTATTTAGTTGCGGATGGATTTCTTTGAAAAAACTGGACATCAACAAAAAAGGTCGACCGACCCTGAAGCTAGCAAGCATGTCTCAGAAGGGAAAAGAGTGGGTCATATTTCTGTGACAATGTTGAGCGACAAATGGGCCAGAATGAGAACTTCTATGCCGCCACTGAACGCATCACGGCTGATTCGAGAACTACTGTATCTCATTACCGACAGCTTTGCGGCAGGATTTCAGACAATATCATTTGCAAGACAAAAAACTGTTTTATAGACCATGAAATACTAGTATTTATCACCCTCCTCAATCCCCAGAAATTTCAGGAGCACCAGGAAAACTTGCTGCACGCATCCCTCTCCAGTTTTGTCAAGTCCTTTTACCCCACTTGAAGGGGAAGGCATCAAATGGAAGGA